>NC_057799.1:44328979-44506556 GCF_018294505.1 Triticum aestivum | reverse complement strand
CACACACAACTCCTGCTTCCACTCCCTTTCCCGACTACCGTCTCTCTCTCTCACACACGCAAAACTCTTGCTTTCGCACCCCGACTCGTATTTCTCTCACAAACATTTATCGACTAGCCTCTAGATAGGTTTATACACCCGCACACTCGTGCTTCCACTATCGCATACATGTCTCTCTCCCGCTCCTTGTATCTATGTAGATTTTTCTTCCCTTCCCTAGACACGCCCTCTCGATCGTCCACACACACACTATCGCCTCATTTTAAGCTGAAACCTATCGCACACACACTCCTTGTGTCTTTGTCACCCATGCACTCCATCCTCCTTCACTATCCCTCTCTCTCACACACACATGGGCTTTTTGCAACAACTAGCAAGATGCCCATGCGTTGCACGGAACATCAAGATGCATTTGTATGAGTAGTTTATCTTGTGGGGGAAAAGGATGAAAGGGGGAAGGCCTTATTTGCAAATGTGGAGAGGGGTGTGGGTATCTTTTTGCAAAATTGCCATAGTTTCCTTCCTATCCATCAGATATAGATCGGACGGCCTATATTGCAGGATGGCAGGCACACGATCATCACCGACAATGGTTTTTATAAGAGTAGGGATAAAAAACAGAGTTGGTGATGATGGTGGGCCTGCCATCCTGCAATGTAGGTCGTCCGATTTATATCTGACGGATAGGAAGGAAAATATGGCAATTTACCCGCACTCCTCACCACATTTGCAGATAAGGCCTTCCCTCGTTCATCCTTTTCTCCCACAAGATCTTGATGTTCCGTGCAACGCACGAGCATCTTGCTAGTCAGAGTAGAAATTAGACATATACCACTTCTCGAATCTTGAAACCAACAACATTCCTCCCTTATCTCATCAAAACCTCCAAAGGAATATATTTTGAGTGAAACATAACATATTTTTAGTGATATACGTATTTCAAAACTAGACTTTTTTTCTATCAAATCGTTGAATATTTATTAATCTACTTTGATCGTGTGGCAACGCATTGGCACATTGGTAGTAGCTATTATAATTTTTTGGACACCAGACAAACGGTGGAGTACATATACGAAGAGAAGAGGCGCACACACGCAGTCGGCCTCTCGCTGTCTCGCACACATGAGTGTTATGTAAAAGCGACGTTAAAAAATAAACCCTAAAACCCTAGGTGCAAGATTGCTGCATTCGCAGGTACCGGGTACATGGTGGAGCACCTTTGTAGGAATAGTCAGCTCGCGTGATAATTTTATCCGTAGGAGTTGATGGTCGGGACCACAGGTGAACGACTTGGAGCGCGGTGGCTCGCCAGTTGCCACAGATCGAGTAGCCACGTTTAAAATATCATTTTTTAGTGGGGTTAAGAGTTCTGATTTTCAATGGCGCATTATAAGTACTAAGTAGTTTTAGAACGATTGGTATGGAGCGAAAATGGAATTCATAGTACTACGTACCTCCTTGGCGTATGGTTGTATGGGTTTATGTTGCGAGATGTTGAACCTGGTAGTTCTAGGGCAAATACTATGGTTTAGATTTAGATGCTGTTTTTCAGTAATGAAAATCGGAAGGGGAAACCCTTCTTTGATTAAAAAAAACTACTACCTCCATTCTGGTTTACTAGTCCCCATCGTATTTTGGGTCAAAGTTTGTCCCCGAATTTTACTTGTAAAATGTTAATGGAAAATGAGATTTTGTTATACCCAAACAAAAAAGGACTGGAGGGAGTGATTGCTCTGACACGGACGTGACCTCTCATAGCGCAGGCATTGAACCGGCGCGCCGGCCAAGAGGGCCCCACTCGCTGCAGGCCCGGCTGAGCACGCCTCCTTGCCACGTGCAACCAGCTTAAGACTGCCCCGCCTGCCTTCGTTGAATCCGCGCGTGTGCCGGCAACACGTCCTACCGCCAGCCGGCAGGCATTTTAGAACAAAAAAATGACTAAAATATAATTAATTTACGCATGGTCTTGACTTGTTGTGCTCGCACTGGTAGCAGGAACTAGTAGAGGTTTTTCTTTATTTATAACTCTCCTCACATTTTTTGGGCATTGAAGTGAATCATGGTTGTGGACATTACGTATGAATGTACAGATATCTATGAACATGAGTTTGATGTGGAAGTTGAACTTGGAATGTCGGGCTTGCGCGTGAACTATACCATGTCCAATGCTTTGTGTGTTATTGTTTGGAAAGTAATTGATGTTATTACATTACCCAAAAAAATATATTTTGTGCCACATCAGTAGATGCACAGACATCACAATAGGCATGCTGACTGGATAAACATTTGAACCTAGCTATTATGAAGGAAATTTTGTATTGACAACAGTTTTAGATAGCAGGAGACGCCTAGCCTGCTCTGCCTCTGCTAGCTTATTTCTGGCTTCTTCCATCTCTTCTTTGGCTTGGGTGAAGAGAGCATCTGATTGCTCTTTTCGCTTCTTCAGGAACTCGGCTACATTCTCAAGGGCTGCTCCACGCTTTCTTTCAGCCTTTACTAGAGCCACGAGGACACGAACAGCTGACGACTCCACCTGGCTTGTGTGTAATCCAGCATCATCTGGGAGTTTGCACCTTGTGTCTAATCCAGCATCATTAGGGAACTGGCACCTTGTGTGTAATCCAGCCTCATTTTGGAAACATGATCTCGAGGTTGACCATACTTCCCTCCTCGGAGGAACTGCATCCTGACATGAAGTTACTTCTTTTTTAGATCAATACTCAGAGCAACCTAGATCCATTTAGTAGAAGCCAGATAAACAGAACTCGGAGTAGTGAATTCAAAAGGAAGAGAATATAAAAACAGACTACAAGGTGAGAACACCCACTTCCTACATCAAGCTAAAAACGAAAGCATTAGGACGATTAAGACTCTTCTTATTACACATCGAAGAACACCAGGCTTAAGAGACACAGAAACTACAACATATACACATCGAAGAACACGAGGCTAAACGAAAGTAATTGATAGGGTGTACTTACCAAAGCTCGTTTTACAGGTTCGGTGCAGCCCCTCTTTAACTTGCCACGCTCCTTGAAGATGTCCCCAATATCCCGTGTTTGGTCTTCGTTGCTCCTCTGCATGTTCGTACTCGTGGTTTTAAAATCTCAACATGGCAAGAAAAATATACTACTAGTAATACTCGCGCATCTTGTGGGCAACATTAAAGCACTCGTCTGCCATGTTAGAGCATCTCCAACAGAATCGCAACGCGTGGCGCTTTAAAAAAGCGTTTACAGTGCTGAGATCGAGAAGTAGAGATAGAGAGTAGAGACTAGAGAGTAGAGGATAGTTCTCAGCATAGATAGATAAAAAAAGATAATTCAACTACTCCTTGTCGTCCGACTCCTCCTCGGTGATGTCCTCGTCCGACGTCTGACTGTAGGCGTGAAGATACCGATCATCGTCGGATTCCCAGGGCGACGCTGCTCCTAGCCTCATGTTGAAATGAGTGTCCTCTTTTCGCCTACGCTTGTCCTCGCGATAGGCGCCTCGCTCCGCCCTCCTCTTATCCCTCTCCTCCCTCCTTTGCACGTAGAACTCGCGCTTGTTGATGATGTCCTGTGGGAAGTGTTGGCGCCACAACGCCATGGCTTCCTCGCCCATCTCAGCGATGCCGAGACGGTGCTCCCGCCTCCGGTTGTCGCGACGATCCTCGTCGATGCTAAGCCGCAGCAGAGGCGTGAGCTCCTGCGCCCGCTCCCGCGTCGGCACGTTGGCGGTGTCGAAATTGCCGAGGCCGAGGCGCATACCGCGGAACCGGATCTCGGCGGAGAAGCCGCCGGAGGGGCGCGCGCGGACGCCGCTGTATCCCCATGTTTCCCGGCGACGCGGCGGCATGGTGGCGCGGTGGCGGCGAGGCGAGAAAGACCGGGGAGAGAGCGGTGGCGATGCACTGAGCGGGAAGAGAGCGGTGGCAAGGCACAGAGCGGTGGGAGGGCGTTGGATTTTATAAGAGAAGCGCGCCGGACGCCGCGTGCCAAAACTAGCGCACGCTCGGTCGCTTTTTCCCGCGCGCGCGCGATCCTTTCCCGAAGTCTCTGCTATCTCTACTCTTTTCTCTACTGTTATATTTATTTTATATTTAATATTTAATATATATCTCTACTTCTCTACTGTCTACTTTTTTCTTTATACTTTTTTTCTTATAAAAAAACAGAGTTGGTGATATTGGTGTGCCTGCCATCCTGCAATATAGGCCGTCCGATTTATATCTGATAGATAGGAAGGAAACAATGGGAATTTTGCAAAAAGATACCCATACCCCTCTCCAGATTTGCAAATAAGGCCTTCCCTCGTTCATCCTTTTCTCCCACAAGATAAACTACTCATACAAATGCATCTTGATGCGTGCAACGCATGGGCATCTTTCTAGTTCTAAAAAACTTTCCCTCATTTGCCACACTACTGGTTGCAGATGAAAAACCTACCCAAGCACGGCGCCATACAGGAGCGACGCACAATTACAAGCTGATATTCTGTTGGACAATGGAGGCTATAACCAATTACTTTTACGGGAACAATAGCACCCAGGAAATTTGAAGGGTAGGTATGAACAAAATTGGAACTGCACATGTACTGCTAAGTGATTCAATACACACATTACCAATCGAGGAGGAGAACGATGGTCGCGGCGGCCTCTGCGAGTCATGTTCGGCAACGGGAGTCAGTTCATTGTCCATGACGGTGGTGCTTCTGCGCTTGGCGTCGGCTTCCGGGAAGCAGATCCGAGACCGTGGAAGACGATGCCGGGGAAGAGGCTCCGTGTACGATGACGACGGTGGACTGGCTCCAGTGCGGTGTATGAGGTAGCCGATGTGGCATATGCGCTACGGTGGACGAGTGCGCCGATGTAAAGGGGAGGAGCACGAAGGCTGCGGTGCCGTGGAGAAGTCTATTTTGCGGTGGGGATAGAAAATGGGGAGTATTCAGGTGTACTACTCTAGGTGCCGGGGTGGCGTTGGCTGGGTAGGGTGAACCTGAAGTTACGAAAACAGCCCCCTACCAAGCGTCATCCGTAGGCCTGTTCCGAAGGCTATGATGGTAACTTCCCACTGCTCGAATCAGGGTCGCGGGAGATTTTCCCGCCGACCTCAAAATTTTGTGACACTGAACTCCCCGTGTGGCATGTTGAGTGATTCGGCTAAGAAACTAGCGAGTAGTAGTAGTAAACTCTGCATATTAGCTTTGACCAAACTCAAACTTCCTAAAGTTTGACCAAGTTTATAGAAAAATATAAACATTTACCATAACAAATATGTATGATGTGAAAGTGCATTCAATAATGAATCTAATGGTATTTATTTGTTATTGTATATGTTAATATTTTTTGTTATAAGCTTTCTGAGAGTTTACAAAACGTGACTTTGACCAATGCTAATACGTGGACTTAAATAAAAACGGAGGGAGTACACATTTGTTTTCTTAGTTTGTAGTGAACTAATCATTTGTTGAAATTGTGAAATAAATATATTAGGCTATTGACTTCGAATGTAATGGTCTATACAATTCAATAGTTATAATCATTGTCGAATCCCAAGATGTATACAAGGTCTATAGTACTTCACAACATGCTCAAACTCACATAATCCCAGTCAAATGAGAATCTAAATGCATTTCATAGTTATTACTTTGTAGGATGCAACAAAACCAACCATCACTCTACATCAGCCATTATAGAAGCAACATTTTGAACATATCCCAATGTGTGAATGAAACGTGCAGAGAGAGCTTGCGAAGATGGAGCAGATAGGGCGGGAAAGATTGTATGTATGTGGACGAGAGAGTAGGAGACAAACCTAACGAGACAAAGAGAGAGATTGAGAGAGAAAGAGAGAGGAAGAAGTTAGGTCTGTGAGAAATATGGAGACATGTAATATACGTGAGATGCGTGTGCATCCGGATTCTGTATACGTGGAAGGAGAAGAGACAACATGTTTGATGAGAGAGCTGGAAAACATGGACGAGAGGGGAAGGATCTCGTGGGTTGAGGGATTGATAATTTTGTGCGGGGGAGAGAGGGATTGGTAATTTTGTGCGAGAGAGAGAGGGTGGGGGGAGGACTCAGTCAGCCGTCGTCACATCATCCTGCTTCCAAATGGCCCCGCATTCTCTAGCGCGGTGTGGTCGCTGTCTTCGATCTCCTTGATGCCCTCTTTGAAGATTGAGGTGTTGTGCATGTTGGGGTGCAAAGAAGCACAAGCGAGAGTGGTCGCCGTATAACCTTGGATGGGGATGAATTGTGTGCTCTGGGGAGGGTGTGTGTGTGTGTGTTGTGCTGTGTGTGTGTGTGTCTCTCTCTCTCTCTCTGTGTGTGTGTGTGTCAGATATTGAGAGAAAACAAACCTAAGGAGAGAAATGGGTATTCACGAAGATATTGTGCGGTCCTTGAGGTTGGCAGGGGCCGGGTGAGGGTGTCAAAATGTGCGCGTTGATGCATGTGTTATATGCGATCGTGCGAGGGACGGACGAATCGAGAGAGATGGTTGTTGTGTTACGGATGCTCCTCTCTCTCTCTCTCACACACACACACACAGTCACACACACACACACACACACACACACACACAAGTAAACTAGAAGACCGTTCTCTCATGTATACACAACGTATCGGCATCTGTCTATGTTTCACTCATGCATGATCATTTGCACATTCACACCTCTCTATGTCTGTATCACACGCACACCGTCTCCACATTGACCTTCCGCCACAACACACATATGGACACATACACACGTTCTCTCTCAGTCACACACACAAAATCAGTATTAAAAAAAACTAGGGCGCACCTAAAACGTCCAAATCCAAATAAACACGAACTGGAGCTAAATTCAAATATATAGAAATATGTCAAGAACTTTTCCAGGAAAAAAGTTGAGTAATATTCGGGGATTGTTTTCACACACACAAAAAGGTTCAGTGGATGTCCTTCGAGCGCGACACGGTGACGCACCGTTCGATCGACCGCGCGGCCGCGGTTCACACGCTTGCATAGGATTCCGTATCGTGGCTGTGGTACTAAATAATAAAAGCACTGCCTAAGTCTAATGTTTACGTGTACTAGTACGGTTTTCTTTTAAGTTTGACCAACCTTATATAAAACTAAAGTAAGCTCCCATACGCGCACTCATCAATATGCCGCCGCCGCCGTTGCGCATGCCGGCACCCGCCTGCTCCGGCCAACAATTTCTCGCCCATCAACGCCGTGTCGCCGCCATCCCTGTGCCATGAAGCCGAAGGCTCGCCCGCTCACGTCGTCTGCAGTCCCTCCTCGCGATGCCGCCTCGCTGCCAAGCACGCGAGCAGCTGGTGGAGCCGCGTCTATGCAGGCAGCATACGAAGAGGAGGACGAGCGCGTGCTCCAGCACGCCAGCGAGGAGGAACTAGCGTGTCATTGTCGTCTCCGCCCGAGCGGAGGAGGCGCACATGGTGGCTGTCGTGGCGGAAGCTGGTCGCGCGCGCGTCGAGCCCGCAAACCGGGTGCGGACGCGGAATCTACCTTCGAGACCTTGAATGCCACGTGGATCCTGCAATCTGAAGGAGCAATTTGTGTCAGTCGACTCTTGTGAGCCGTTTGATGCAACATGGATGGCTAGAAGGGCTTCTTCCACCTCTTCTGCCGTCTTCTTCCTTCGCTCTGTCGAACTTCTTTCACAAATCGACTGACCCAAATTATACTACTAGTACGAAAGTAATAAGTATAGTAGGAACACGAAGATACGAGAAGTAGTACCAAATGCAAGAAGAACAGTAGTAAGACATAGTACTAGTACTACTGTACGTACTAAAGAGTTCAAATAACAAGAAAGAACAAAAACATAGTTCTGCTGGGGCCTCAGCACAACACACCCTTGAAAATAAACTAAGCAACTAGTCCGCTTGACATTGCAGTAGAACCAGCATGAGCGACGGCACTGCCACCTAATCGGAGTCCGAGTCCACGTCCTCGACTTCGTCCTCGACTTCGTCCTCGACTTCGTCCTCGTCCCTCTTCCTCTTCCTCTTCGCTGACGCTTCTTTGCTTGAACCGGACACTGAGCTCTGCTTCTTCATCCAACCCTTGTAGATATTTAAACAAAGGTAGGCATCCATTGCTGCGTACAGGATATGATCTTCATCTAATGTCTTCGACTCCCATGCATGATGAAACTCGTGATGAGGTTTCTTCAGTTTAGCGTACGAAGGATCAATCATGGCTGCTGCCAGGGTCAGCATTGAAGGTTGAGAGGAGGACACCAGGCTTGCCTTCTGGAGATCGAAGGGCTGTCCTACAACGAGACCTATCCGACGCAGGACATCCCTGTCATTCTTAAAGTCTACAGTAACAAATTTCACTCTTTTGTCCTTGAGGAAGTTCTTAAAATCCTGGCACTCAACGTCGGCATGGCATATGTGGTAGACCAAGCAAACGTTATGTACGCAAACCTGGATCATGGCGGGCTTCTTCCTCTCTGCCTCCTTTAGAATATTCTCTCTTTCCAGGACTATGGTGTACTCAACATCTAGCCCAGCGACCCAGTCATCCGTTCAACTATTGAACATGCGTAGGAAGCGAGCAAGCCATGCTTTCACCGTCACGGATCCACGTGTGTAGATGACGATGAACTCAATGCCGGTGATGGCTCTAACCTGGTACTCAGCGGCGACCATGGAGATTTGGGAGGCCATGGATTTTGGAGGAGGGTTAGGAGAAGTTGAACTATTGTACCCCGCAAAAAAAATTTGGGAGCAAACTAATGTGAAAGGACGGGACGACTAGGAGCGAACTGTTGTAAGGTAGAAGCCGGGGACTAGTAGGGCGTGCGAACGGCGTGGGGTTGCTGGCTTGCCCGGTGGATAAACGGCTGCAAGCCCCCAGTGAGTTCTCGAGTTCTATGCGGGACCCACTATATGTCATGTCTACTAGACCCATATCGTAGGCATGACGGCATAGCTTGTGCCTGTTCGCACGCCATGCCGGCGCGTGGATGTAACTTCACTTAATTCCTTCAAACGTCGCGCCTCCCACGACCTTCGCCTCCCTCGCGCGGTCGCGCCCTATCAGACTTCGACCGACTATAAATGAGCCATTTTTTTGCCTACTCCGCATGCATGATACTCCCTCTGGTCCTTTTTACTCCCTTCAACCTTTTGCAAAGTGTTGGACCAAATTTATACTAAAAATATCAATATCTACAATACTGATTATAACGAGTATAAGAACTACGTTTTATAATGAGTGTAAAAATATTGATTTGACGTTGTGAATGTTGATACATTTTTCTATAAGTTTGGTGAAAGTAGAGGTACATTGACTTCAGACAAAACTTAAATGCACAATGCAGACTAGTTCCTCCGTCCAGGTGCGTGCCATGTCCTATCTTGTCATCACAACAATGTTAGCTATTAGAGTACTACTACCTCCCTTCCAGTTTAAAGGGCTCGATTCAAAATTTTTACCCACTCTTAGCAAGATAGTAGAGGCGGTGGAATAGTTTTTGAAGTCTGCAAAAGTACTCAACTAATGCTGTCATTCTTCACAAAAAAATGTGTTTACCAATGCATGCATGAACTCTAGTTACTCTAACCCCCCCCTCTTCTTTAATTCTTTGCCACATCAGCATGTTTGCTATTCCTGTGTGCATGATACCAGCTAAGATACCACCATCATGGCCAGCCTTAATCATCGCATGCAATAATTTAGTGCACCTTGATATATGAACATGTGTGGGGCGTGTATGTTTTTAATCACTTGAGACTATACCTAGCCCGGCATGCAAGATGACTTATTATGCACCGTTCCCCATACCTTCAGGAAGCCCGTTCGTCTCCAAATCTTTTCCTCTCCATGTTTGGAAACAATATGCGTGCCAGACTCTCCTTCTCCCTCCGGCGGTCCCACCACTCCACCCCGTGTGAAAAAATCTGCATGCATGACTCTCCTCCCCCCACGCTCGTCCAATCCGTTGTGACCAGCAATATTTCCACCTCTTCCCTCCCCCGTAATTTACTCCAACAAATATGCCCACGTAGTTGTTACGTTAATCACGCAACATATCTTCCGGGACGCTGCTTCAGTTACTTAACTGCAGGTGTGTCACTGACATATGGGCCCAACAAGGGTCTGGCCCACATGTAAGTGACGCAACTGGACCTGCAGTTAAGTCAGTGCAGCTCAGTCCATATCTTACATAGGTGTGCCATTGCTCGCTATAAATATTGCGCCTCCCACGGCATTCGGAAGAACGCTCACGTTCATCGCTATCTCCTCCCCCTCCGTCTCACGTCGACCACCATGGCATTGCCCCTCCCAAGCCCTAAGCTTCCCTCGCTGCACCGCCCGGACGGTCACGCGTCGCTGTTCCGTTCCTCGCCGCCACTAGTCGAGGAGGACGCGTCGGTGTTCCACTCCTCGCCGCGACATGTCGAGGTGGACGCGTCGGCGTTCCCAATCTCGCCAGCAGGCGCGTCGGCTCCCTGCTACGAGGAGAACGCCGCGCCGCCCGCCGAGCCCCCCAGCCTTGAGGAGCTTTGGAAAGAAATGGATGTCGCCATGTGGGAGGCTTTGCCGCCGGAAGAGCATGCCAAAATAGAGGCAGAGAAGAAGGCCGAGGAAGAGAAGTGCGCCGCGGGGCAAGCTGCCTGGCACCTCTATGTCGCGTCCGAGAGAGTCAGGCAATTGGCTCTTTGGCCGAAGGCTCGTGCAAGGGTCGTGAGGGTGGCGGAGGACGCCCGTGCCAAAGCCCTCAGTGCAGTCAGGCCCAAGCACCTCATCTACGCTTGGCGGTACGTGGACCGGGTGCACGCTTCCAGCGAGGAGGAGTACCTGCTGGCGCCGGATCACCACACCGGTGAGATCGCGCTCGCCAGCCGGCAAGCCGCCAATTAGCACCTCGCGAGTTGCGAGGCTGAGGAAGAGGCGTTGTGTCGGCGCGCTGGGAAACGACCGCGCACCAGGGCACTCATGGCGCGCCGCAAGCGCTCCTGCGAGCGCCGTGGCTTTTAGTAGGGAGTATAATTTAGTTTCATAAGGTGATCTCATTAGTTTTGGGACGCAAATGATAAATCCCGAACGTTCGGGAATTATTAGCGTCCTTAATTAAGTATGTAAGAGGGAAAGTTTGGAAACCTTGTGTATCCGTACGCATTTTGTAAGTAGGTGCATACAGCACAAACTTTAGTACTATATACTATCGCACTACACGTCTCTCTCTATATATGCTTGCAGACTGTGCTACTCCCTCCGTCAAGGTGAATAAGTCATCTTTGGTTGTGCACCGTGACCAAGTAGGAGGGAAGACTCTATACACCTAGACGGAGGGAGTACTACTATTACTTATGTACGTGCAAATGCACGTTTTAACATTACGATGCGGTTTTTGTAAAAGTAGAAAAACAGCACTAGTCAAGTTTGTCAAACGATTCAATGCAAAACAAATGCAAGAATGCTCGTTTGATTGTTTACTTTTAGCTTCCTTCTCTGTGGTTATTTCTCTGTCGTACTTTGTACGGAGTATCTCACTGGTCGGAAAGGCATGCAAATTCCCAAACCGCTTCCTACACCCTGTATCGAAGTTTTTGCCTAACAAGTTGTGCCGTGCAATTGGAATTCCAACTTGAGTACTAGTACTACTAGTAGGAGTACCAGGGGCCAGTTCGTTTAGGCTTCTAGATTAGTAGTAATCCCTTTACTACTAGCTCCGTCCTGGTTTATTGGTCCCCATTGTAATCTGTGTCAAATTTTGATCATAAATTTAACTAATGAAATGTTTGTGATGTCACATGCACTAACATTTTATCAGTTAAATCTTCGGTCAAAATTTACCACAAATTACAATGGTGAGGAATAAACCAGGACAGAGGTACTCCCTCCATTTTTGTATACAAGTCCACTATAAAAAATACATTTTGCATCTATACAAGGCCACCAACAGTAATCGAGACAAATATTAATGATGTTTCCTTGTACTAGTAACCCATGGCTTAATTACTAGCATGTATGTAGTGGATGATAATGACAAACTCATCTAGTTCCTCTCTCACGGCCACTCAATTTCTTCTAATGTGCATGCACCCTATTAATTAACCCGGTAAACGAGAAAATAAATTGACTTGTAAAGCACACATTGATTTTTATCTTGGTACCTGTAATTTGAGTTTGTGGCCTTGTATATAAAAATGAAGGGAGTACTAGTAGTACTAGTAGTTTAGAATCCCAAATAAATGAGTGAGACGCCTTAATGTTACTCTCCACTGTGACTAGTCTTATGGGAAAAGCTGGGGAAGAGACGGCTTATTTTTTAAGCCGCCAAAATAATTGGCCCCAGTAGTAGTAGCTAGGGATACTAGGAGTAGTAGCCAGGGCTCGAGTGTGCGAGATGAACCAGAGAAAGTAAATGCAGAGAGATGAAATGCAAAAAAGACGGAGGGATGTGATGGTTGCTTGTCCGTTTATTTTACCAGGCCACTTATTACTGGCAGTGGTTGGGTTTTGTGATATGACGGCTTTACTGCCGCGCCACAAGCGGGGTGAGACTCCCGTGCAGCGCCGCCCTCTACACTTGTACTACATCGGTCGTGGTATATTAGTCCCCCATTGAGTTTAAACTGAAGATTTAACTGACAAAATGTTAGTGCATGTCAACCAAAACTATATCGTTGGATTCGTATTTGAACATAGTTTTCAATGATATAATTTTGTTTCACATGCATCAGCATTTATCATACTATATATAATGTTAGTTCAATTTTTGGTCGTACTAATCTATAGTAAGGTCCCCGTGCGTTGCACGGAAGAGTGAAATGCATTGATCGGGGAGTTGTTTATTTTGACAAAGGATGTGGGGGTCATCTCATGTGTAATGGGTATCGATAGGTTTCTTCGGATATTATTTCATCTCTAGAGCTCACAAACATCCGGGTGAAATCGATAAAAAGTTATCTTTTGCAAACAAAAGCATTCAACTGTTCAACCTGCATCCAAAACTTGTGAAGAAATAACACTTATTGTGCTTTGCAAGAAATGATCTTTAAGAATTAGTTTTTGAGTATCGATTGTTATACATGTTGGCTACAGATGACATGGCACTTTCTAATAGTCAACAGTTGGCTATACTATTAAGTATTAACCGTGCCCTTATACACCGAGTCGGAGGGATTAAATCAGGATGACTTGGAAGGGGGCTGAGGAGATGTAAGAAATGGTTCATCGTAAGTCTTTCACAAGTACTGTAGTAAAAATTCATACGTGGAAGATTCCAGACTAAACCATAAATGGATACACTTTTATTCATGCGCGATACTCCAATAGAGCAAGATCATGCATGGAAGTCTCCACATGCTTAGACAGCGGATTTCACTGAGCGAAGACTAATGATCAACATTTAACTTGGTAATGCATATGTCCAGGTGAACCTCCTTGGAGTCCCCGTGCACCGCGTTGCGGGGTAAATCATACCATGCGTCTTCCATGTCCACATCGGCGGGAAGGTCCTAGCTCTAGACAGTCCTAGTCAGCATGATGGAGCCGGTGTCGCCGCCCACGTACCTCTGAGGGGTAGTAACAGTGAACACACACCCGTACATCGGCCTCATGTCAGTGTCAGCGTCAGCGGCGTCGCCCCTGACGCACACTACAGAGACAGGGCGGCGGCCTGCACGGGCCTCGGTGGTGCCCACGATCAAGAGGAAGACGCTGCCGTCCTCCTCCGAGACTAGCAGGCGGCGGTGATCCACCAGCGACTCCGGCATGGTGAACGGGTAGCACGTCTCGTACTTGATGTTCTCCGCCAAGGGCCAGTAGTGACCGCTGCACGCATCCGTGAGGTGATGCACCATGTCCGCCGGCGAGCCCCAAAACGGCATCGGGCACTCATAGCAGTAGACGAAGGGCTCCTTGGAGGCATCGACCAGGCCGTCCATGAAACAGGAGTGGCTGTAGGGGACGTTGCGCCAGTTCAATATATGAGCAAGTTACTACGAGATTTAATCCGAATAAGCACAAAATAAATCATGACGGCTATAACAGAGATGAAACTAATCATGTGGACTAGCATAGTAGATGAACAGATATAATCTAGTAGGATACAAAATAGAAACATGAATTCTACCACAATTTCGAACAGGAAGGACAGAAACACATACGATGCAACGGGAGGAGCACCGTTGGCTTTAATAATTAGTTTTTGAGTATCGATTGTTATACATGTTGGCTACAGATGACATGGCACTTTCTTGTAGTCAACCATTGGCTATACTATTAAGTATTAACCATGCCCTTATACACCTAGACGGAGGGATTAAATCAGGATGACTTGGAAGGGGCAGAGGAGATGTAAGAAATGGTTGATAGTAAGTCTTTCACCAGTACTGTAGTAAAAGTTCATACATGGAAGATTCTAGACTAAACCATAAACGGATACACTTTTATTCATGCGCGATACTCCAATAGAGCAAGATCATGCATGGAAGTCTCCACATGCTTAAACAGCGGATTACATTGAGCGAAGACTAATGATCAACATTTAACTTGATAATGCGTATGTCTAGGTGAACCTCCTTGGAGTCCCCATGCACCGCGTTGGCGGGTAAAGGAGACCATGGGTTTTCCAAGTCCACATTGGCAGGAAAGACCCAGCTCCGCAGAGTCCAAGTCCGTTCGATGAGGCCAGTGTCGCCGCCCACGTGACCCGGAGGGGTAGTAACACTGAGCACGCACCCGTACATCGGCCTCGTGTCAGTGTCAACGTCAGCGGCGTCGCCCCTGACGCACACTACAGAGACGGGGCGGCGGCCTGCGTGGGCCTCGCCGGTGCCCATGATCAAGAGGAAGACGCTGCCGTCCTACTCCGAGACTAGCAGGCGGCGGTGATCCTCCAGTGACTCCGGCATGGTGAACGGGTAGCACGTCTCGTACTTGATGTTCTCCACCAAGGGCCAGTAGTGACCGCTGCACGCATCCGTGAGGTGATGCACCATGTCCGCCGACGAGCCCCAAAACGGCATCGGGCACTCATAGCAGTAGACGAAGGGCTCCTTGGATGCATCGACTAGGCCGTCCATGAAAAGGGAGTGGCTGTAGGGGATGTTGCGCCAGTTGAATATATGAGCAAGTTACTATGAGATTTAATCCGAATAAGCACAAAATAAATCATGACGGCTATAACAGAGATGAAACTAATCATGTGGACTAGCATAGTAGTAGGATACAGAGTAGAAACAAGAATTCTACCACGATTTCGAACAGGAATGACAGAAACACATACGGTGCAACGGGAGCAGCACCGTTGGCGTTGAGGTTGTCGCCCATGTCGTTGAGGAAGAGGTTGCCGAGGTCGGGGAAGAAGTCGTCGTCGGTGAAGTCGTGGCTGCCAGCAGTCACGAGAGTGCGCTCCCCAAATTTCAACAGCGCCCGCCGAATGGAGCGCAGGAGGGAGTGGCTGTAGGGGACGTTGCGGCCGCCGAATGGAGCGCAGGAGTAGCACATGAAGCAGTAGATGGTGTCCTTACTAGTACTCCCTAGTCTCTATCTATCTATATCTCTCTACTCTTATAAAAAACCGAGTTGATGATGATGGTGTGCCTGCCATCTTGAGATATAACCGTCCGATCTATATCTGACGGATAGAAAGCAAACTATGACAATTTTGCAAAAAGATACCCGCACATCTCTCCACAGTTACAGATAAGGCTTTGCTTGGATTATCGTTTTCATTCCAGATACACTCGTATAAAACTTACAGACCTCCGCCCGCCATTTTGATTTCCGGCCGGAAATAGCTGTTGGCCGGTAAGTTACACTTGTAAGAATAATACACTCATATTCAATTACACCGATACCAAGCGCGGCCTAAGGGTTTTCCTCGTTCATCCTTATCTCCCACAACCTCATTGAGCAATTAAAAAGGAAGCCTCTGAAACAATCTAGCATTATGGCCGCTACCGGCGTCATCCATCCCCATGCCTTTGCTCCGTCCAACCACTAATCACCACCACGCCCCACTCCTCCTCATCTTATCTCTCCTCTTTCTCGAGATATCATTAGTTTTTACACATGGGATTACTCCCGTATGGGTCAATCACAACAGATGTTTTGTAAAAAAAATGCATCTTGATGTTCCGTGCAATGCACGGGCATCTTGCTAGTACTCTTATAGAAAACCGAGTTGATGATGATGGTGTACCTGCTATCTTGTAATATAGACTGTCCGATCTATATCTGACGGATAGAAAGCCAACTATGACAATTTTACAAAAGATACCCGCACCTCTCTCCACATTTACAGATAAGGCCTTGCCTCGTTCATCCTTATCTCCCACAACCTCGTGCTCCTCCCTAAGTCTCTATCTCTACTCTTATCTCTATCTCTACTACTCTTCTTTGTTTTTTTATAATAAATCGAATAGTACTGCGTCGTCCGCTGCACGCCCAGATGAATACGCCTCCTCGCCTCCATCATCACCAACTGAGTCTTTTATAGGAGTAGGAGTAGAGAAAAAACCGAGTTGGTGATGATGATGTGTCGTGCAATGCACGGGTATCTTGCTATTTTTTTGCATATAATTCCAAACACCACGTAGACACGGTCTTTAAGCACGGTTCGTAGTCATTCCACGCTCGAGCATTGAAGTTTGTAACTATTTTAGATTAGAATATACTACTCCTCCGGTGCTAGTAGTAGAGCAGAGTCCTACTCTACTACTCTACTCAAGCAAGTTAGGGCACAGTAGTAGGTACTGTAGGGAGTACCAGTATTGTGATCACTCAAGCAAGTTCTCTGGCATCGATATGACCCTACGCTGCTGGTATGTGTCTCGTAAGTCAAGCGGCGTGCTGTAGTCATCATCACCTGTCCACTTCCCGCAGCACATATTGGCTTCTCCATCTTTGTCCGCACATAATCTCGTCCAATATTCCATCCCCGCTAAGGTGCCTCCCCCCTTGTCCGAAACCCAAGCGCTAACTATGGCAGAACCGAGCAGCGTCCGCCGAAAGAGTGGCTGGAATTCGCTCCCCAAAGAGGTAATCAAGCTCATTGTTTCGCGTGTGGACAATCTCAGTACCATGCCGCTCGCCGCGTGCTCGTCTGGGATGTACTGTTTACTCAAAGCCCTCAGGCCGGAGCTTTTTAAGCCAGCTCCTAGCTTGCTGATGCCGCCTGATCTTCAGAAACGGCCTGTCACGCAGCATAACGATCGTAGGGTGGTGAGCATCAACCCCCTTGACTGCGATCCGATCCCCAACACCCTCAACTAGATTAATGGTATGTACTGCGTCGGCATGAACATGTCTTGGATGGTGCTCGTCGACGGTCACGGTAGCTGGATGCTCGTGGAGGTCTACACTCGGCGATTGAACCCCCTTCCTTCGATTAACACTGCACTACTTTGGCACCATGGCCCAGAATACTCGAAATCTTACAGTAGCCAACATGATACCAAGTTTCATTTGCTCAAGGTTGTAATCTGCCAAGTGCCCACGAGATCTGTGAATTATAAAGACTTCAGGCTAATTGTGTTCTTCAACCGCGGTCTCGCCTATCTGACAGGTCACTGCGGTAAGTGGATAAATCTGCACGTCCATCGCAGGATCATACATCCTCCATGGTTCTCTGATGCCATTGAACACAAGGGCTTCAGTTACGCTGTGGACTCCTTCTATGGGTGGACGTATTGCTGGCCCACTCCAGTCATCGCTACAATCGGCTGTTACAACAGTATGTTACTTTCCTATGATATCATGATGGCTTGCTTATATTACTGTCAACATTTACTAAAAAAATATTCATGCTCATAACATGCTGTTCTTAAGATTGACTCCATCAAGAGCCCTTTTTTATTTGACTCCAACTTGATATGATGTTGTAGGCCGCCTGGTGTCCCTACCCTTCCTAATCGCAGAACCTTTCAAAGAAAAGCGGCATGGCAGTTGTAGGTGGTTCCTGGCTCGATCAGACGACGGCGAACGATTGATGATCGTTCGCATGTACCGGACGTGTTGTTTCGCGGAATACAATCACAGTCACTGCAAGGTCTTTGAGCTGGATCCCAGCTTCTCTGGGCCTTCAGGAACTTTTGACTAGAGGCTGGTAAGTAGCCTTGGTACATGCTATCTTTTTGTCGAACTGAATTATCCGATTAACCAGGAGATAACCGACGGCAAGGATCATGATGACAGCGCGGTTTCGTTCATCAAGCAAAACTGTGTGTACACAGTGTACCATGCGTCTCTGCATGCACCATACCCTGATATGTGCCGCCATGCTCTGCAGCCCAAAGTAGGAGAGAGGGTCGCAAGTATCAGACTTCGACCTGCTGGCTGGAGTTTCCCCCGTCAGGCACCCATCTGGTTCAAGCCGTCAGCCAATCTCCACAGCTTAATAAATAGTAACATCTAGCTGAGCCAGTTAGTTAGATGCGTACACTTGGTGTAGTAGGATCTTTATTTAGTTTGATGCATACACTTGTTCTTTTTTGGTAGCCCTTTTGTAATAATGGCTGATGTTTGGTTTGGAAGAGAGAGTTGCGTCTTCACTCTTCTGGCCTACTTACTGCTTCTGTTGCACCCCCAGCCCTGGTTGCTGCCGCTGCTGTTTTCAATTTACAATCAGTAGTATATTTCGTCTGTTGGTTGAATAAATGTGTTGTTAGAACGACCAACACAATGTTTTGGAAGTCGTTGCACGGTTCGATCCTTAGTGCCCCATACCGTACATAACGCATACTATTTTTTGTACGGAACACATTTTCCACTTGTTGATAACATGCAACCCACTGATGAAGGCCCAATAGAGGAGCCCATAATTAACTGGAAGGGAGGCTCTCACATGAATCCGGCCCAGGTACATGCTCATGGCCCCCTAAACACAAATAATTAAATAAATAAATAAAGCTAAATGCTCATGCACCAGTTCTTTAAATTCATGATTTAACAGGAGGATATTATTTCCTATGATAGTGTCGTTACATTCAGTCGATATTATTCTTTAGGCAAAGATAGCGACCAGTCTTCTTTCTCCAACCATTTTCTTCCTGCAACCAGCGGACCCATGCAAATCGTAGTCAACAACGTAAATAGTTCCGGTCCATTTTTATTTTTCAATAAGAATGTCCAACCCAGCCCACCACATTGGCGACATCACTTTATCCTCCACCTTGGTGCGCTCGCCGCGGCGCCCCCGTCCGGCCCTGTCAACATAGTTTTTTTTGAAACAGTCCCTATCAACATAGTGAATCGGGAGAGAACTGTAGTTGTGAGTATGACAGTACAGACCCACCAGGTCCACTCCCGAACACAAGCAAGCGCCTCTTTTACTACTCAGATGCATCCCTCGTTTTTTACTCTAATCCACCTTGCTGATATCCGGGACCCACATCATTTTTAACGTATAGTCAATTAATGATAGAATTGCACAACTTTTTTTTGAGTAGTAATTCGGAGGAGCAGGCTATAAACTGGGTTGTGCGGTCTCTGTGGCCCGTCTAAGAACATGACCAGACCAGTAGGTTTTTCTTTGGGAAAATAGGTAGCCCAGTATTTCTTTTTGAAGAATACCCGAGCTAGGCCTATTTGTTTTCTTCGACTTACTGGGCTGCAAATCTTTCAAGACGAGGAGGGATGCATTCCGGCCTGGCCAAAGAGTATGGTCAGTGTCTGTTAAAAGTAATATCAAAGGGGTTGAAAATTCCAAAAAAATTATAGCAAATGGGATATTAGTTTCTATTAGTTTCTTTTTTTGTTTTTGTTCTCCACTGATATTTTATAGTATTTCATTGGATTTAACATGACATAGTACTAATTTATTTTTAAATTTGTTTTAGTATGGCTACTAATTTTTGGATTAAGAATATTTTGTTCCCCAGCCAAAATTTGCGAATTTTCAAAATTTCGCACATATTTAGTTAATTTTTTTAACCCTGGTACTAACCAGAAAATGGGCAGCAATTCTAAAAATGGAAACGGGCTGCAATAATTTCCATATGAATTAGAAAATGAGTAAAAAATATAAAAATAATAGCAAATGGGCTGTACACGCCACATATTTCGAGGCTGACTTGTTTACGCAAGGCTTTCTCAGTCAACACACGATTCTAGCAGCAGTGACTATTGGATGTCCATCCAACGGCCGCCGTGCTTCTTCAATCTCTGATCTTCCTGCTCCGGCCGCCTAAACTAGCGCCGGCGGGACTGCCTGCTCCCTCCTCTTGTGGCCCGCTGTGATGCCGCGCAGGCTTCTCCGGCCCACCCTACTCCCTCCGCTGGCCTGGCCGCACGCAATCAACTACCTCCTTATTACCCGGAAAAAATGATTCCTCGCACTGACATCTGGGGCGCACCGGTTGGGAGGCTGACCTGTGGGCCTACTAAGTTGATGCGTACGCAGGGCTTGTCAACTTAGTCAACAAACGATTGTAGCAGCAGTAACTGTTGGATTTGAATTGAACGGTCCTACTGCTTCTTCAAGTGCTGCTCTTCTTGCACCAGCCGCCCAAACCAGCGCTGGGGAGACCGCCTGCTCCTGCCTCCAGTGGCCGGCTGTGCTGCCATTGAGGCCTCACCGCCCCCTACTACTCCCACCGCTAGCCAGGCCCTGCGGCCACGACAGCCTCACATCGCAGCCGAACCAGTGAACCCTCGTACTCCTCTCCGCGTGGGCATCAACTGCCGCGTCTTCCCCGGCTCCGCGTCGTCCCCTAGCTAGGCCTCACCGTCGTCCACCGCCCTGGTGCTCTCGGCACGGCGTGGTCAACGTGTTCATGGAACGACTTCCATCGGATGTGGACTGTACGTGGAGAGGCTGACAGCTGGGTCCGCGGCCGCACACAAGGAAATGCCTCCTTATTACGCGCAAAATAATGATTCCTACAGCTGACATCTGGGACCCACCGGAAGGTCCTCTGTATTTCGTGAAAAAACGTCCCCCCGCTGACAGGTCGGACCCACCAGCTATATCTTTGCACACAAGGAAGTGTCTCCTTATCATGCACAAAAAAATGAATACCCCCTGCTAGCTGGGACCCACCATAGTGGGTGGCTGACTTGTGGGCCTACTAAGTTGATGGCAGAGGGCTTTGTCAACTTAGTCAATACTCCAGTGACCGTATGATGTCCATCCAACGGCCATAGTGCTTCGTCAACCTCTGGTCTTCTTGCTCCAGCCGCCCAAAGCAGCGCCGGTCGTGCCGCCTGTTCCTGCCTCCTGTGGACGGCTGTGCTGCCGCGGAGGCCTCACCGCCCCCATACTACTCCCACCGCTGGCCAGGCCATCCCTCTACTCACCCACACCCCCTGTTATTCTGTGGCGACGGCAGCCTCACACCGTAGCCGAACCAGTGCACCCTCATACTCCTCTACGTGTGGGCATCCACTGCTGCGTCTTCCCCGGCTCCGCGTCGTCCCCTTCCTAGGCCTCGCAATCGTCCACCGGCTTGGTGCTCTCTGCGCGGCGTTCTCAACGTGGTCAAGGAACGGCTTCCATAGGACATGGACTGTACGTGGAGAGGCTGACTACTGGGTCCATGGCCGCAGCAAGGAAGTGCCTCCTTATTACGCGCAAAATAATTATTCCTCCACCAGATAGCGGGGACCCACCGGACGGGCCACCGTATTTCGCGAAAAAAACGTTTCCCCCTAATTGCTGGGACCCACTAGCTACATCTTTGCACGCAAGGAAGTGCGTCTGGGCAAAAAAATGATTCGCCCCCTGACTACTGGGACCCACCAGCTACATCTTCGCACACAAGGAAGTGCCTGACAGTCGGGACCCACCTGGTCGAAGCGTACGTAGCGTTGTCATTCTGGTCGTGAACGTGTACGTACATACTGGTGGATGTAGAGGCGCGCACGTGTCGTAGTAGAGGCGCGCACGTAGCATGTACACGTACGTATAGCGGCCAGTGTGCAAGAAAGAAAATATGACCACGTATGTGTACATACGGGCAGGGTGTCGAACGCCTACTCACGCATACGTACGGCCAGGGCTCATGTACATGGCTGGGTCAGAACGGAGAAACAGCGTCGTCGTCGTGTTCATGGGGAGCCAACCAGCTGGGTCGGAACGGAATGCGTCGTCGTGTTCATCGGGAGGGCTTGGACGGAACAGGCGATGGAAACGAGGCATGGCATACCGTAGAACGGAGAAAACGGCCTTGTGTTCGACCGGCCACGTTTGAAACGGGATCCTGTTCATCAGGAGGGGTCTGGCGTACCGCAAAACGGTGGAAACGGACCTCCTACGGTCGAAATGGGGGTCCTGTTGATCGGGAGGGGTGTGGCGTACCGCAAAACGGACGGAATGGACTTCTGTTGGAGTGCTACGGTCGAAACGGGGGTCCTATTCATCGGGAGGGGTGTGGCGTACCGCAAAACGGGACTCCACGGGATACTGTTCATCTCCACCGTCAACCTCCTCCAGCCTCCACGGGCTACTGTTCATCCACCGTCGACCTCCTCCAGCCTCCACCTGCGACTGTTCATCCACGGGCTCCTGTTCATTCAGCCTCCACCGCGCGCTACTCCACCGGATCCTGTTCAACCACCCCTCTCCACGGGCTCCTGCTCAACCACCCCTCCACGGACTACTATTCATCCACCCCTCCACCGTCTACTATTCATCCAGCCCTCCACGGGGTCGTCCTGTTCATCCAGCCCTCCATGGGGTCCTATTCATCCAGCCCCAACCGGCTCGATCGATCGGGGTCCTGTTCGTCCAGAGGCAACGCCACGGGGTCCTGTTCATCCACCCCCACCGCTCACTGTTCATCCAACCCCCCCCCGCAACGCTCACTGTTCATCCAGAGGCAGCATCGATCAGCTTCAGTTAGCAGCAGTAGCAAAGGAATCACTCGATCGGGTTCAGTTAATAGCCATCGATCGATCGCTCGGGTTCAGTAACGCATAGCCTGCAGTGCAATCGCTCGGGTTCAGTTAGAGCCCAACGCCTCGCCCGGGTTCAGTTAGAGCCAACGCCTCGCACACACGCGCGTACGTGTACGAGAGAAACGCGCATCGCTCGGCCCCCGACCACCCACCGTAACAGGGAACTCCCCAAAATTTTCCTCGCCCTCGCTTCTACCACGGTTTTTTCCATCATGGACGACCCAAAGAATGTCATGCAGCTGCATCTCCGGCCCGCCCAGGACGAAAAGCCCATTTTCTGTCATGATTTTTTGTCATAGAAGTAGGAGCCCACCACATCTATGATGATACCGGGTTTTGTCACAATTATCGTCATATAAGTGTCATAAGTATGACAGAAAAAAATTCCATTCGGCCCAAAATGTCACGGATGTGTCTTTTTTTGGTAGTGTACTAGAAAAACTGAGGGTGGAACTTCTATATTATCAATAAGAGTGGGGATGTGTTTCTGTGTGTGCCTGTGCGTGATAGATCTGTCGGGACACATCCATGGATGATGAAGGGAACCATGTGTTTGGTAAGCAAACCTAACTAGATCAGTAGATCAATTGTTGTTTGTCGGAGGAAGGGAGAGACACAACTAATGAGGTAGATCGATTGATGTGTGGGGAAAAACAAGTTATAAGGACCTAGCTAGCTATATGTATAGCGACAGATCGGTTGGTGTACGTCCATTTGTTAGAGGCAAATAAGGCCCGGCGAGACGGATAGACAGAGAGAATGGAGCTAGGAGGTGGTGCGAGAGGCCCAGCTACTAGCTAGATAGGGAGAGGAGTGTGCGGTTGTGAGATCGACGAAAAGAGGGGCGAGAGTTTACACGTGTGTGGGACCGTATGAGAGACACGAGGCAAGGACACATAAAGGAGGAGATTGAAGGTGCGTGTGTATGTTGTAGGCAGACATCGCTAGAGTGGTTTATCGATCGGTGTGTGTTGGAAAGGAGTTGTGGAGACTGTGGGAGAATGACCTAAAGAAAAAAAAATGAATGTGCGCGATGGATAGAATGCTGAGGGAGGGGGAGGGCGTGTGCATGCACGAGAGAAAGTTAGTGGTAGCTACAAAGGTTAGAGGATTGTGTGGGTGTAAGAGACTAACAAAGATCATAATTTGATACGAAAGTGGATTCATATATTTGAATAGGAGATCATAGTGTTTTAAACATATGCATGCATGAATATAGCGGTGATACGCGTGTTGTGGTTTTGCACATGTTATACCATAATGTGATAATGCATGGCGTTTGCAACTCACAGCTAAATGTTGAACAATCTAAACCATACTATACATCGAACAATCTCACATTTTATTTGAATTTATGATAATGTGTGGCGTTTGCAGCTTACAACTAAATATCGAACAATCTAAACGATACTATATATCGAACATTCTCACATTTTATTTGAATTTGTGGTAATGTGTGGTGTTTGCAACTCACATCTAAATACTTGTAGGCGTAGGGGGCGGGGCACCATACATAATGTGATAAACACATTATATATATGAGACATGGTTTAGTTTGTGAAGATCTAGCTAGAGCTTGAAATGTACTATGATTTGAAATCAACATAAAGTGGATTCAAAAAATCGAGTTCGAGTTCATATAGTACACATAGTTCATATGTAACTCGAGACTAATCATGTGGTGTGCTGTGAAGATAATACACGAACGATGGTTTAACTTGACAATAATGACGATTGTAGATCTTATTAAAACAGAGAAATGAATTCAAATGCTTTGACTTCACAACAATCATTATTGTAGATCTTATTCAAATAGAGAAACAAATTCAAATTTAGTTCATATTAAAGCGGTAGTATATACGTTTGGAATGCACTAAAACGTTCATTTGAGTACTAGGTTGCATGCATTATACACGTAGCGAAGTATTTTAATTGAACATAACATGAATTCAAAGTTTTGAATGACATTTGTAGTGCGAATTGATTTGGTATAGTACACGTTAGGCTTGTCCGGAAATTTCAACCCGCGCCTTGTTAGCCCGAAATATTTAAGATATATCTTTGTCTCGTTGTGCTCCAACAACTCCCGCCATCTCAACCCGCGCCTTGCTATTCCAAAATTACAACGCGCGCGAAAACTCCCACCTCCTGTGAAATCCGGACATGGGAAATGCCCGTGATACCCCTGAACCAAAAGAACCGCCTCAAATCGGTGGGGGTACTTTCGTAACTTACCCCACATTTCGGACAAGCGCGTCCCTAAGCCATGGTTCCCCACTCCCATCCAATCCGCCCACCCATTCATACACCGAGGCTGGCAAAACCCGTGAAGCCTCACACCCTCCTCCGTCTGCCACCCAGCCGGAGCCTCTTCCCCGACGACGTCGTCCACAACAACACCTCGACGTCCCTCATCCACCGTACCGGATGAGGATTCGTCGTCGATCTGGTCGTCCCGCCGGTTCAGCCACCCCGTCCTCCACCTCCAAGGAGCTGCCCCGATGTTCCCCTCGTCTTTCGCACCACCTCCATTCCCACACCGCCGTCTTCACCTGCACCACCGGAAGAGCATCATCATCACCGTTTCCTCGGATGAAGCTGCGGCCTAATCGGCGCCACCAAAGAGGTTGTACACTAATCGCCGCATTTTCTTCTTGATACGATCCCGCGGTGCTGCCGGCGCTCGGTCCCGAGCTGACACGGCGCGGCGCCATCCACGGCGGCATCACCGGACACTTCCTCCACGGCGTCGCTCCCTCGGCGGCGACGTCCACATCAGTAGGAGCTGCTGCTGCTTTAGCTCTCGCTGGCGCTGCTGCTCTGCTCTTGCTCTCGGTCCCCTGCCTGGTTTGCTCTTGCTCTTGCTCTTGCTCGCGCTGCTGCTCTCGCTCTTGGTTGCGATGCTGCTCCGATTTGGCTACACTTCAGTCAACTGAATCGACTTTTGGGTCAGTCAATTTTCAGGGGGTGGGGGGGCTCGCCGGAGTTAAGGAAGAACCAGCCGTAGCGTTGAGGGGGCTCACCGGAGAGGTACCCCACTATCTATCTTAGGGTTCAGGGTGGGGGCGGTGGTCGCCGGTGGTGGTGGGGCGGTGGCGTGGGGATCGCCGGAGAAAAAGCTCGACACGGGGGGTGGCAGTGTCAAAACCAGCAGATCTCGGGTAGGGTGTCCCGAACTCTGCGTCTAAGGCTAATTGTTACAGGAGGCGGGGGACACAATGTTTACCCAGGTTCGGGCCCTCTCGTTGGAGGTAATACCCTACTTCCTGGTTGATTGATCTTGATGATATGAGTATTACAAGAGTTGATCTACCACGAGATCGTAGAGGCTAAACCCTAGAAGCTAGCCTATGATTATGATTGTTGTTGTCCTACGGAGTAAACCCTCCGGTTTATATAGACATCGGAGGGGGCTAGGGTTACACAGAGTCGGTTACAGAGAAGGAGATCTACATATCTGAATTGCCAAGCTTGCCTTCCTCGCAAAGGAGAGTCCCATCCGGACACGGGACGAAGTCTTCAATCTTGTATCTTCATAGTCCAACAGTCCGGCCAAAGTATATAGTCCGGCTGTCCGAGGACCCCCTAATCCAGGACTCCCACAGTAGCCCCCGAACCAGGCTTCAGTGACGATGAGTCCGGCGCAGATTGTCTTCGGCATTGCAAGGCGGGTTCTTCTCCAAATCCAGAGTACCTGTTGTAACGAGTAGTGTCCAGCTTCACATTAATGTTGCACTCCTCGGCTTCCGTACCTTAATAATGGCAATCTCCACGTGTCGAGCGAATGCGAGAAGTCGGGGCATTTTTTACATCTGCCACCTTGACCATGTTAGTAAATCGTCTATGAAAGAGACGGGGATCCTCAGATCCAAATCGCACCATCTTCCCCAAGTGAGGAATCACCAGAGCGCGCCCGAAAAACCATTCCATCATGGCCGGCCACCACAGCTCCTCCTCTCGCTCCTGTAGCGTTAATCCAGGCGATTGGGTGAAGTGTACCGTATCCCATGGCCGATTGGTGGAGTTGCAGACCCAGGGGTTTCTCCCGCCCACATATATGGTCCCCGTCCGAGCCGGACTAGCCACTTACAATGGCGGGGAGCAAGCAGAGAGTTTTCCCAACCCATCCAGGGGGAGCGAGTATGCCTTGTCCCTTACTTGTCGAGGGGCCTCGGATTTCGAATCCATCCGTTCCTCCGCGGGTTCCTGGAGTACTACGGCCTCCTGCTGCACAACTTCACTCCTGCCTCCCTATTACATATCGCAGGCTACGTCGCCCTTTGCGAGCTTTTTCTGGGCTGCGAATCTCATTTCGAGCTATGGAAGAGGCTATTTTGGCTCGTCCCCCGCACTCAGGAGGGGTCAATATATCAAGTGGGCGGAGCCGAAATATGGTGTATCGCCGGAACCGGATACCTCTCCATACTCCGAAGAAGACATCCAAAGACTGGCCTTCGGAGTGGTTTTATATGGAGGACGTCCCCCTTCCAGACCCTATTCGGATGGGCCTTCCTGAGTTTGCCAATGCCCCGTTGAAGAAACGCCACAGCTGGCGCCCCCGGATCCCCCAGGAGGAAGATAACAGAGAAGACGATGCCACCCGCTGTGGTCGTAAAGGTCCGGACTCCGCCACCGCCCTGGCGAAAATACTGTCCGATTTGTACAAAGGAGAAGAAGAGGAGTTTATCCGTATTAAGCCACGGGACGGATTTTCCATGTACAACCCCCCAAGCTGGGTGAGGCGCTATGTTTTACTCAACTCCGTTCGTTCCCGCATTCCTCATCACAAATATTTATCTCGCTAATTCATAGCAGGAACTGCAAAAAGCTGTGAGGGAGGTCCACAGCCCGCCTCCACAGCGAGAGGACCCTGACCGGGCCCTCGACCCCGGACTCGAAGAAGATCCGGACGTATTAGTGGAGCTCGTCGACAGGACGTTTTATCAGTTAAGCTGTGACGGTGCCTTGGTGGCTGTCATAGCCGATTATCTCGGCCTACTCCCTGCATCGTATGTAAGTAAAACCGGAGTCCTAACTTCCGAGAAGGATCCCCTCTTTGCACTTTACCCACCGCACATGTATTGCGTTTCACAGGGAAGGCCATCGGGGTGCCGTGCCGAACCCGCGGTGACTCGCCAACAAGGGGCACCGAAGCCGGGTAGGCTTAAAAGGAAGCCGGTCAGGACCGAGACGCCGTCGCAAAGGTATGATTTAAAACCTGCTCCGTAATTGTCGTCTTTAAAATATAGCAATGTCCCTTGTCCCCTGGCAGAAAGAGTGCTCACCGGACTGTGACCTACCAGCCACGCCTCCACCAGCCGGACTCAAGAACCGGACTCGAGGGCGGAGGCCAACGTGCGGACAACGCCGGACGGTCCTCCTACAGAGGATGCGGATAGAATATCCGCTACAAATTCCGAGGTGGAGAGCGCCATGAATCACAGGCGTCGTCGGTCCATACTCTGCGACCCTAATTTCTCCGAAGAGGCGTTTAATGCCTTCAACTCGGGAGACGCGTACATCCGGGCTGCTCGAGGTGGGCTTGCTAGAGCCATAGACCAGTATTGAAAGGATATACAGGTAAGAAAAATCTGATAATTATGCATATCAGTAGCCCTTGAGACTTGAAACAGTTTGCACAACTGATTTAAGGATCATTGTATGCCTAGGTTCTTATAGAGAAGAATACCCATTTGTCTCAAGAGCTGGAGGAGAGCAAAGCCCAGCTAAGGGCCGCAGTTGCCGAAATGGAGGAATCCAAGAAGGCCTCTTCTGGTAATACTTGTCTTGATCAACAAGAATGTAATAACGTGTACCAGTTAGTATTCGGCATGCTCGCAAATCTAACAATAGATTCTGCAGGCAGTCCCGGAGTGAATCCGGAGATAGTACCAGGGGATGAGCAACATGCTCAACGACAGTTAGAGGCTGGCGAGTGCGTGCTTACACGGGTTATTCGAGAGAAAAATGATCTCCAGGATGCCCATACCCTGTTGGGCGTTGAGATAAAGATGTTCGGGACCAGCTTGCTGATTCCGTGAAGGAGAATAAGAGGCTTCGACGTGGCATTTTTAGTAAGTGCTCAAACAAACCTTTATACAGTTCGGCGAAGAAGCGGGCTAACAGAGTTATGTCTGTAGGTATGCTGACAGGTCACCCTGAAGAGGAGATGCCTAGATCCGCAGGCGATCTGCTACAAGAGCTTTCACAATTGCACGAACAAGTTCGGCAAGTGATGCAGGGTATTGCCCAAGCCTTGTGGCCATCCACCTCCCTGCCAGGAGGAATGGGAGAGCTTGTAGAGATGCTCAAGGGAGCGCAGCGGCGCTTCCGGTTATGGAAGATATCGGCCTGCCGACAAGGTGCGAGGGAAGCCTGGGCTATGGTGAAAACACGGTACACCAAGGTTGATCCGAATCACATGGCACAGGTCGGACCTGTGGGGTCAGATGGGAAAGAGATTCCCGTAAGTCTGGTATATGACCAGGTAGGATTAGCCGCAAAGTATTCCCAAGAGGACTGTAGGCTAGACAGCCTGTTGGATGGTATAGAAGAAGAATTTAGCCAGTCTAAATGACTGTGTACTTCAATGGACATATTTTTTCCCTAGCCGGATTGTAAATCATTTGTCATGGCGGACCTTTTCGCTTCAACCTCCAGACCCGACAGTCTGAAGTGTATCCGAATACCCGCTCAGTTATGCAAAACCGGGGTACGCGTGGAAACCAGGCGTAGGGGTCATAACTGCTTGAACAGACAAGTACCCAACTAGTTATGTTATATTACATGGATAGTAAGAAACATCTTCCAGGGAGAATAGTTCCCTTAAGGGTACCTTTCCCTGGGTACGCATGCGTATATGTGCATGTCCGAACCGCGAACAGAGACGCAGGACATAAAACATCTGGGAGCTTATGTTGTAATAGGTAAGAAAACATCTTTTGTTCACCGACCGAATATTCCCTTAAGAACGCTAGCTTTCGGCTTCACCCAGTCTGAGGTACACATCCGGCTGACCCGGCAGTAACAATCATATAGGTGCTCCCCTTATGCCCTAGCCGAATTAACGGGAACGTAGGGCATAAACACAAGAGCCAGGCAACCCAGCTTGGCCAAAACTTAAGTCATATCGATGCATATCATGGCAAAGAAAAGCTACATATGGAAAAGTGACACATATGTAGTGGGCATGAAGCCCGAAAGATAATTATATTAAGCTTCTGTATAAGAAGCCCCTAGGTATATCGAGCGCGCATAGCGTGGCAAGAGTGTGCGTTCGAGGCGCACTTGAAGCCTATAAGGCCGTAAAAAAAGAACGAAAGAAATAGGATATAACTTAAAAAAGAAAGGCGGAGGTAAGGGGATGAACACGGAGTTCAGCACTAGGCGTAGAATCTTCGGAGTCTGGCCGCGTTCCATGGGTTCTGCTCGAGTCGATTATTTGATGCGTCGCATAGACGGTACGCTCCTCCGGTGAGAACTTTATCAATGATGAAGGGACCCTCCCACTTGGGCTTGAGCTTGTCCTTTTTCTTCTCCGGTAGGCGTAGAACGAGTTCGCCAACATTACAAGTTTTGGCCCGTACTTCCCTGCTTTGATACCTTAGAGCCTGTTGCTAATAGAATGCGGAACGGGCTTTTGCGACGTCGCGCTCCTCCTCCAGGGCATGTAAACTGTCCTGCCGATCCAGCTCGGCTTCTCTTTCCTTGTACATGCTCACTCGAGGTGATTCATGAATGATGTCGCAGGGCAATACCGCCTCTGCGCCGTACACCATAAAAAATGGTGTGTATCCGGTAGTACGGTTCGGCGTGGTCCGCAGCCCCCATAGTACGGAGTCGAGCTCCTCGACCCAGTGCGTATCTGATTCCTTCAAGGATCGCACTAGTCTGGGTTTGATGCCGCTCATAATAAGACCATTTGCTCGTTCGACTTGACCGTTTGTTTGGGGGTGATAGACGGAGGCATAATCGAGCTTAATGCCCATGTTGCCGCACCTAGTTTTCACCTCGTCGGCTGTGAAGTTGGAGCCGTTATCGGTGATGATGCTATGGGGGACACCGTAACAGTGTACGACCCCGGATATAAAGTCTATCACTGGTCCGGATTCGGCCGTTTTAACTGGTTTGGCTTCTATCAATTTGGTGAATTTATCCACCATGACCAACAAGTATTGTTTCTTATGGCTTCCTCCCTTAAGGGGTCCGACCATATCAAGCCCCCAGACCGCAAAGGGCCAAGTTATGGGGATTGTTTGGAGAGCGGTAGGTGGCATATGGCTTTGATTTGCAAAGAGCTGGCAACCGACGCAATGTTGGACGAGGTCCTGTGCGTCTGCTCGGGCTGTCGGCCAGTAGAAACCTGTACAGAAGGCCTTGCTTACAAGGGCCCGAGCTGCGACATGGTGGCCGCCGAGTCCAGCGTGAATTTCTGCCAAGAGCTGCCGCCCTTCCTCTTCGAAGATTCACCTTTGGAGCACTCCGGTCGTGCTTTTCTTATAAAGCTCTCCCTCATGAACCTTGTAGGCTTTGGAGCGCCGCACAATGCAGCGTGCCTCATTTTGGTCCTCGGGGAGTTCTTGCCTATTTAGGTAGGCTAAGAAGGGTTCTGTCCACGGGGCGATGACATCCATGATCACGTGGGCCGAAGGTGTTATTTCGGTAGCGGAGCCTCCGATTACGTTAGAGTGTTCCGGATCAGGGGTTGTGTTCGGATCCGGACTGGTATTGTCGGTCTCTCCTTCCCACACCATGGATGGCTTGAAGAGCCATTCCAAAAAGATATTAGGTGGGACGGGGTCGCGCTTAGCGCCTATGCGGGCGAGGATATTCGCCGCTTGATTGTTTTCTCGGACCACATGGTGGAATTCGAGCCCCTCGAACCGAGCTGACATTTTGAGGACGACATTGCGGTAAGCCGCCATTTTGGGGTCCTTGGCGTCAAAGTCTCCATTTATTTGAGATATTGCGAGGTTCGAATCCCCACGCACTTCTAGGCATTGAATGCCCGTGGAGACTGCCATCCCAAGACCATGCAATAGAGCCTCGTATTCGGCTGAATTGTTGGAGTCTGTGTTTAATATTTGTAGTACGTATTGGACTATATCTCCGGTGGGGGATGTCAGGACAACGCCTGCTCCCAGACCTGCCAGCATCTTAGAGCCGTCAAAGTGCATGATCCAATTGGAGTACGCGCCGTACTCTTTAGGGAGTTCGGCTTCTGTCCATTCAGCAATAAAGTCAGCCAGTACTTGCGACTTAATGGCTCGCCGTGGTTTGTATATGATGTCGAACGGGAGGAGCTCGATAGCCCACCTAGCAATCTGGCCCGTGGCATCGCGGTTATTTATTATATCGTTGAGTGGTACTTCAGAGGCCACCGTGATTTAACACTCTTGAAAGTACTGTAGTAGTTTCCGGGATGCCATGAAGACCGCGTATGCTATCTTTTGATAATGTGGGTACCGTGATTTTCATGGTGTGAGGACGGTGGATACGCAGTATACCAGCTTTTGAAGCGGGAACTTATGTCCTTCCTCCTCTCGTTCGACGACGAGCACTGCGCTAACAACTTGGTGCGTTGCAGCTATATATAACAGCATGGGTTCGCCGATGTTTGGTGCGGCTAGGATTGGGTTGCTGGCCAAGAGGGCCTTTATTTCTTCCAGTCCGGCCGTGGCCGCATCCGTCCACTCGAAGTGTTTGGTGCGTCGAAGAAGGCCATAGAGAGGTAATGCCTTTTGTCCCAATCGGGAGATAAAGCGGCTTAAGGCAGCCACGCATCCAGTTAATTTCTGGATTTGCTTGAGGTCTGTTGGGGTAGCCAACCGTGACAAGGCTCGAATTTTAGACGGATTTGCTTCAATTCCTCTATTGGAAACGATGAAACCCAGGAGCTTTCCGGCAGGGACGCCAAAAACGCATTTTTCAGGATTGAGCTTGATGTCGTATGTTCGGAGATTGTCGAACGTGAGCCTCAGGTCATCTATTAAAGACTCGATGTGTCTGGTTTTGATGAATACGTCGTCTACGTATGCCTCCACTATTTTGCCGATTTGTGTTTCAGGCTTGTCTGAATCATGCGTTGATAGGTCGCACCGGCATTTTTGAGCCCGAAAGACATGGTGTTAAAACAAAAGGGACCGTATGGAGTTATGAATGCCGTTGCAGCTTGATCGGACTCCGCCATCTTGATTTGATGGTATCCGGAGTACGCGTCGAGGAAGCACAATGAGTCGTGTCCTGCGGTGGCATCGATTATTTGGTCGATGCGAGGGAGAGGGAAGGGATCCTTTGGGCAAGCCTTATTGAGGTCCTTGAAGTCAACGCATAGGCGCCAGGATTTGTCCTTCTTTGGTACCATCACCAGGTTTGCTAGCCAGTCCGGGTGTTTTATTTCTCTGATGAATCCGGCTTCTAGTAACTTGGCTAGCTCCTCTCCCATGGCTTGTCATTTAGGTTCTGAAAAGCGCCGTAGTCTCTGCTTGACCGACTTGTAACCCTTTTGTATATTAAGGCTATGCTCGGCCAGCCTGCGTGGGATCCCTGGCATGTCTGAGGGGTGCCAGGCAAAGATGTCCCAATTCTCGCATAAGAACGCCCATAGTGCGGCGTCGATTATGGGGTCCAGTTGTGCCCCAATGGTTGCTGTTTTTGTAGAGTCCGTTGGGTGGACTTGGAATTTGACGATTTCGTCCGCTGGCTTGAAAGAGGTGGGTTTGGATTGTTTGTTGAGTATCACATCGTCCCTATCCACCGTGGAGCGTAGTGCAGTTAATTCTTCGGCTGCTAGGGCTTCGGATAATGCCTCAAGGGCAAGGGCGGCGGTTTTGTTTTCGGCGCGGAGTGCTATGTCCGGGTCACTGGCTAGAGTGATGATTCCGTTGGTCCTGGGCATCTTGAGCTTCATGTACCCATAATGGGGTATGGCTTGGAAGCTCGCGAATGCATCCCGCCCTAAAAGGGCGTGGTATCCACTATTAAACGGGGCCACTTGGAATGTTATCTCCTCGGACCTGTAATTTTCCGGCGTGCCAAATACCACATCAAGGGTGATTTTTCCCGCGCATCACGCCTCCCGACTAGGGATAATCCCTCGGAAGGTAGTGCTGCTTTGCTCAATGCGGCCTTTGTCTATTTCCATCTTGTTGAGAGTTTCCTCGTAAATGAGGTTTAATCCGCTGCCGCCGTCCATGAGCACTTTAGTAAGCGAAAAGCCGTCCACAATTGGACTAAGGACCAAAGCGGCTGGAGCTCGGACTGTTCCGAATGGCGGTTCACCACTGGCATTAAAGGTTATAGCCGTGTCATTCCAGGGATTTTTTGCTGCAACGTGGCAGACTTCGGCGAGGCTACGGAGTGCTCTCTTGTGCCTGTTATTTGAGGCGAAAGTCTCGAAGACTGTCAATACTGTATTGTTGCTTTCCACGGGATGATGCTATGCGGTATCGTTGATGAGGAGATCCTCGCCGCTCTTGGCCACTTGCCGAAGTATCCAACATGCTCTAAGGCTGTGTGTTGGTATGGTATCCAGTGTTGTGTGAATTTTGCATGGCCCATTGAGCCATCCCTCCAATACGGTTCCGCGCCCTGTAGTGGGCTTTGGTTTCTTTGTGATTGGATCGGGTGACTTGTGAGAGTGCACCCTTTTAGTTCAGACGAGGGGTTTATTGAGGGCTGGTGGATCCCAGAATTTTGCTTGGGTTTTCCAGGCGCTCTCCATCGCACAGTACTTCTGTACTATGGCCGCCAAGTCAGCGAAGTGTACTATGTCACGGCGACGTATGGTGTTGAGGATTCCCTTGTCCGTGGAATTTTTGCAAAATAACGAAATTGCGTCTTCCTCGCGACAGTCCTTGACCTTGTTCATTACAAGGAGGAATCTGGCCCAAAAGTGATGTACTGTCTCTTGGGACTCTTGTCTAATGTGGGAAAGATCGCTTGTATCTGGGTGGGTGGGTTGATTTAAGTCTGAACCCTGACCCGATCTAAGACTCAGAGGCAGGGGAGCTTCCGAACTTGGCAGTTCGGCCTCTGGGATGTTGCCCAATTTTTCTGGCCCGTTGTCTGATTCTAAGTTCGGAGCTTGGGTCATGTCCTCCTGCAGACGGGTATCCGGCTCGGAGAGCTCATGAATCCGGACATAGTTCGTCCTCGAAATAGAGGAAGAATCGCTGTATTGCTCCTCCACCACCGCTATCTGATGGGTGACCAGCCGAGAGTTAATCTCTTTTGGTCGGGTTTAAGCCCGATCCGATCATAGTCTGTAGCGACTCACAGGGTGGCGATGCAATCCAAGAGCTCGTTCAAGGACGAAAGCTCAATTGGATCCATCCGCTCGGCGTATTCCGAGCTGACGTGGAGGTTGTTTTCGATGACCCGAGAAGTCATCGTCGGCGCGGCGGCCGAACGGGCGGTCATGACGAAACCGCCTAGTCAGAGAGTTTGGCCTAAAGCCGGAGCTCCCCGAGAGGTGATGTTGTCCTTGATAACAAGGCGAGCCATCAAACTTTACCGTGAAAGCACCAATGTCAGTGTCAAAACCGGCGAATCTCGGGTAGGGGGTCCCGAGCTGTGCGTCTAAGGCTAATGGTAAGAGGAGGCGGGGGACACAATGTTTACCCAGGTTCGGGCCCTCTCGATGGAGGTAATACCCTACTTCCTGCTTTATTGATCTTCATGATATGAGTATTACAAGAGTTGATCTACCACGAGATCGTAGAGGCTAAACCCTAGAAGCTAGCCTATGGTTATGATTGTTGTTGTCCTACGGACTAAACCCTCTGGTGTATATAGACACCGGAGGGGGCTAGGGTTACACAGAGTCGGTTACAGAGAAGGAGATCTACATATCCGAATTGCCAAGCTTTCCTTCCACGCAAAGGAGAGTCCCATCCGGACACGGGACGAAGTCTTCAATCTTGTATCTTCATAGTCCAACAGTCCGGCCAAACTATATAGTCCGGCTGTCCGAGGACCCCCTCAGGGGGCCTAGAGGGATGGCCGGGGCGGCGGCGGACTGGCGGTGGGGAGTGTTTTCGGGGCGGGCGGGGCGGCAGGGGGCGGCGGTTTGGCCGGTGGTGGCTGGCGGCTCACGGGGGTGGAGGTTGAAGATGAACTGCAGGCCCTTGATTTCGTATCCAACTACTGCAAAATCGACTTACCAGAGATGAAAAAGTCAGTTGACTAACGTGTAGGCTCACCTCTAGTGCATTCAGTTTCGACAGTAAAATTCAGTTTTGACTGCAAAATTCAGTTTCGACAGTTAAGTTCAGTTTCGACAGTTAAGTTCAGTTTTGACAGTTAAGTTCAGAGATGAGCGTCTGATCTAGACATCTAGGACTTTGTGGTTATGTATTTTACGTCATCTATTGGAGATACTATTAGAATTCCACTCAGGTTAACATTGTCTCTCTTGTACTGCTTCAGCCTCGGCGTCGTACAACTCACCGGAGATGCTCCAACGACGAAACCCTCCATCACAGCGGAGCAGTACCTCGGGCTCCATCTCCAGACGCCTAAGATCTTCTTCCCCTCCTCCGACAGCCAAGTCAGCCGGAGCATCCTCACCGGCCAACCCAATCACGCTGAGATCGACATGGCTTCGCCAAAGAGGTTGTACACTTCCTGTGGTTTGACTTAGTCTCACCATGCTTCTTTGCATCCTGTGATCGACATGGCTTCCAATTCTTGTGAACCCAACACCCAGATTGGCAGAAATCCTGTGTTTTTAAATTCTCTGTTTTGCACGTGCATTCCTATCCTATTTCTGTCTATTTCCTATCCCTGCATTGTTAGAATCCTCAAATTCAAACAAGCCCTTACATAATTACTTCTGTTACAGATATGTGTCAAAGAAAACCTTGTGTGGTTTGTCCTGCTCCTGCAGTGCTGTGTTCCACCCCAGCTCAGCTGCTCCAACGACGGAAGGGTTCACCACAGCAGGGATCCACTCTCCAAACTGTCTTCCACCGCCTCAGATCTTCTTCCCCGCTGCCGGCAGCCACGACAACTGCATTACCATCATCAACTGAGCAGATGACCTTGAGGACTACATGGGTCCGCAAGAGAGGTCGCACTCTTCCGTGTCTGCTTACATTATGCATCACTTAATATGATGACATGCTACTTTATCATCGTGTTCACCTATTAGACTCCGACTCAGGTCCAAACTTATGCTGAAACTTGAGTTTTTAAATAGTTGTGGGGTACATATTGGGGAAGCAATCAGTACTATCTGTCTACTATCTGGATAATCTTGGGTGTCTACTATGAGTTGCATGTTGGGTGCAAACAAACATTAAGGGAGCCATTATTTGTATTTTTTAACTAAAGCTATTATCTGCCTGCTATCATTTGTTTTGGGTCTATCCACAGTTTGCTACCATCACTCTGGATTTTTGCATGCACTCCTTACATAATCTCACTATGTTTTATTCCTATGCATGTCAGTTATTGTACACAATGGAACTGAACATGTTGAGCAAAAGAGACGAGCCTTGCGTGGCAATAAAATTTCATGGAGACGTCGCTGCATGGTGGGCGCAAAGGCAGCCCCCCTCCACCCATTTCGGATCGTAATCAAGAGGACGATAACTGTTCTGAGGGGAATTCAGAAGCAGAAGACCACTCCTATTTACCCCATGAGGTCTTCGCTCTAACTTGGCATGCTGATGTTGGTAATATCATGCATATGGTGCCTTGCATTGCTTACTGTATACATTAAAGATGTCATCTGCTTAGTTTAGACATGCTTTGTGTCAATGCCATCTGTTTAGTTTCTTTATCATATATTTGAATCATGCAATGCCATCTTGTTTAGCCAGGCATCATATATGTGAATTTTGCAATGACACCCTGGTTAGCGAGTCATCTTATATGTGAATTATATCATGACATAATTTTTTTATTACGTGTTAAATTTGTCAACAATTTTAGTACATTCAATTACTCTTCCTGTGCATCAGCCATTCGGCACGGTCATGGAAAAATCTGGAGTGGAAACAAGGTCTTCAGAGCAAACAATGCTATCTGACGAAGCGCATGTCTTGCTGGTTACAGATAGCTCCTCAGAGGAGGATTCAGAGACAGATGACCAGTCCTATTTCCCCCTGAGGTGCATGCTCTAACTTGGCAGGGTTATGATGCTCATATCAAGCGTATGGTATCTTGCATTGCTATGTCATTTGCTTAGTTTAGACATGCTTTGTGTGAATGCCACCTGTTTAGTGTCTAATTACCATATATGTGAATTATGCAATGCCATCTTGTTTTAAGACATTATATATGTGAATTATGCAATGCTATCTTGTTGCAAGGCATTATATATGTGAATTATGCAATGCCATGCTGTTTAGCCAAGCGTCATATATGTGAATTATATCATGTCGTCCTTTTTTTGTATTTCTCATTGCTTTTGTCGACAAAGTTTGTATATTCAACTGCTCTTCCTGTGCATCAGCCATTTGAATTGGTGATGGAGAAATCTTGAGTGAAAACAAGGTCTTCAGAGCAGACAATGCTACCTGGTGAAGCAGATATCTTGCTGGTTACAGATAGCTCTTCAGATGAGGATTCAGAGGCAGATGACCGGTCCTATTATGCCCCTGAGGTGTATGCTCAAATTTGGCAGGGTTATATTACTCATATCATGCATATGTTGTATTACAATGCTTAGTTTTTACATCACATACACGATATTGAATGCCATCTCCTTAGTTGACACATCATATATGCGATTGCCCTCTGCTCACTTCCTTAGTATATAAATCATATATTTGAATTATATCATGCCATGATGTTTACATAGACAACATGTATCTGAATTATGGCATGCCAACCCATTTTCTAAAGACATAATATAGTTATATCATCTCATCCTGTTCACATAGTCATCATATTTTGAATTATGTCATTCTATCCGTGAATTATATCAAGCCATCATGTTTCCATCGACGGCATGTTTGTGATTTATGGCATGCCAACCACTTTAATAGACACGTCGTATAGTTATATCATGTCATTTTGTTTACATAGTCATCATATTTTGAAGTATGTCATTCTATCCTGTTTAGTTAGCCACCATACATGTGAAATTGTGTCATTCTATCCTGTTTAATTAGCCATCATATATGTGTAATTATGTCCTGCTATTCTGTTTGGTTAGATAACATAAATGTGAATTATTTCATGCCCTGTTTTCTTCCCTACTATCCATTGCACCTGTCTATCTTACAATGTCTGTACATTCAATTACTTTTCTTGTTTATCAGCCATTTCAATTGGAGGGGGTGATGGCAGTATCTGTGGGAGTAAAAACACGGTCTTTAGAAAAGATCGTGCTACCTGTCGATGGAGATAGAACCACGGTTGTACTTGCCCAAGAACCAGCCCCACCACACATAAGCCAGAGTCACGCAGATTGTACCCCTACACAGTTGGATAGAGAACCAGCTACACCCCTTCTAACCCCAACCCCAGTAGATAGTAACCCAGTTCCCGTTGACACAGCACTGTCTCCACCACAGAGCACCCAAACACGAGCAGTTAGTAAGGCAACTGCAGTGCCCAAAGCACGAGGACCACCACTCCGAACCCCAAGTCAGCGCTTAAAGCAGAAGAAAAATTGTTCTTAGGTCAGGTTCCATAGCTATGGTTCAGACTACTATGCTCTTGCATCACTGTATTTACTCATACCAACTAATTTCAAATTTGAAGGATGCAATTGAAACTCCAATGGTGCAACAGGTATGTTTTAAACCTGTTTCTTTAACGTGTTTGCTGTTGTAACTTGCTCTATGTTGATTTCAGTTTCAATTGAATAAACAGTTATATTCTCATGCCATGCACCTTACAAGTGTTGTTATTGCTGTGTAGTTTCCCACACTTATATTCTGTCTAAGCTGCTTTGTCTTAACTAGATATGATTCGAACTGTATCTATCTTGATTTGGCAACATAAACTAGAATGATATAGACCATACAGTGACCATACTACATAGATATATGTTTGTTTCATGCTGTTATCCTGTCCACCTTACTACTGAACTGGTTTACCAAAATGAGTTTCATATACTACATTGTAAACCCATGATGTGTTTGTTTGTTTCTCTTTTAGAATGCGGATAAAATATTAGAGAAGAGTACCCCGTTATGCAATGGTACAGGAAGTAATGCAAATAAGGTTCAAGATAGTGAGACATCCCTGTTGGTCTCCAAGAAAGCTGATAAAAACTATATTGAAGACACCGAGACAACCCCAAAGTCCTGTCTTGATGTAGTGTTCGAGTTACTGGCTACTACTGCTGGCACCAGCTCTTCGAACTCGCTGCCTGAATCAGTTCAGCTTCTTGAGTCTCAACTTCAAGTTGAAAGATGTCGATCAGATGTTATGCGACAGGAAGCCGAAGCACTGAGGAAGTCCATGCAGAATTCAGATGCATACTTTCTGGTGCAACAGCAAGTGCTGGAGGATTTAAGCGCCAAACAAGAGAAAGTTAATAAGCTTGCTAAGCATCTTGCCAGCATTATGGGTACCCAGGATATTGTTTCTTGAGCTCTTCTGAAGTGGTTTTAGTTCTGGACTTGTTTTGCTGCGGCGTTTATATGCTACTTTGTTCCCTATATTTGCACTGGTGGCGAACTTCGATGCCTAGTGGATGTAATATGTGTAATAGCCGTGATAGCCTAGCGTAAGTTGCTTGCCTATTTATTTCCTTATTGTCTTGTTTATTTGTTTTCTTGTAGTCAGTGCAGTTCTTTTTCCGCGGTTTGCTAGTGGCCGCAATAGCCTATTTTTCAAAACTAGGCCACATTAACCATGGGCTACATATTTACTGTAGTTAACATGGGCCTCTTACGGGCCATAGAAACAATGGGCCTTCTACGGGGCGTAGAAACAATGGTCCTTATACGGCCCGTAGACACAATGGGCCTTCTATGGGCCGTATCATCAATGGGCCTTCTACGGGCCGTATGATCGGTTGGCCAAACATGGGCCAATAACAGACCACATTATGGTCGTAAATGGGCTAGAGTTGAAATCGTCCGTTCATGGGCCGACCATAATGAGCCGTCGTTAATCGGCCGTATTTGATGACGCTATGAAAACGGCCCAACGTATTAACGGGCCACAAACGGGCCGACTATAACCACGGGCTGAAATTGGCCCACAAGCAGAAAATGATAGTGATGGGCCGAAAGTAAACGAATGCTGGAAATGAGCCCAAGAATAAATGGGCCCTGAGAAGGCCGAAAGATAACATGGGCTGGAAACGGCCCAACGGAATAATGGGCCGTTAATGGGTATAAAGTGATACACTGTTCATTACGGGCCAGTTTTACCACGGGCCGTTAATGGGCCGAGGGTTACTAAGGGCCTCATATGGGCCAAACGACATCATGGGCCATACATGGGCCGGAAGTTAAAATGGGCTGGAATTATATTGGACAGCCCAGACGCTACTGGGCCTAATTCGGATAGGCCGTAAACGGGCCCTGGGTTAGCGGGCTGTAAATGGGCTATATGCAAAGAGGCCGTTAACAGGCTTGCCGTGGGCCGGCCCGCCACCTTTTGTCAAACGGGCCGGCCTTTTCACAGGAATGGGCCTCTGTTGGGCCGTGCCACGTGCCGACGTATCATAGGCGCTTTGGGTCCAACGAGTGGATGACATCTGTCCCAACGGCGAGCCGACACGTGTTCCCCCCAGCCAATGATGATTTTACAAGTGGAAAATCCCCATTGGTTGGGGCTGTTAACGGGTTATCGGATCCAAAACCGTACCCGATAGCTTAACGGCATTCCGTTACGGTGGATGCCACATGTCGGTCACCCTTGACGAAAGCACTTCTGTGATGCGCGATTTTTCGTCATGGAAGTGGACACTTCCGTGATGATAATTTTGGTAATGTCATGGAACACTTCTACGACAGCACAGGTATGACTATCTTGATTCTGTCATAAATTTGTCATGGATGTACATGCATGACAGAAAACGTGACCTACTGTGGCAAACACGTATCATCACGGAAGTGTATTTTTTTGTAGTGGAGCCGGCGACCCTCGACGAACTGCTGATCATAGCAGACAAGTACGCCATGGCCGACTCCTCCATGAAGGCGGAGATTCAAGTTGACGCATCTGGCAAAGTGGCTCCTCAAGCTCCTCGGACTCCGGCTGGTGACACCAGTTGGCGTCAGCAACAGAATGACCACAAGTGCAAGGTGCCACAGCCGGCTTCCACAAGCCGGCAGGTGGCGACAGTTGAAGACCAGCAGCCGGAAGGGCAGCCGCCTCCCAAGCGTCAGAAGGGCGGCAAGCCCAACTGGCTGCCCGCCTTCTTATACGAGCAGACTCTCGATGGACCCTGCAAGTTTCACAGCGGCGCGAAGCCGTCCAACCACACCACTCGAAAGTGCCACTAGCTCACCAGGATCGCCAAGGGCAATGGACTCCTGCCTCCTCCGCCTGCCGGCCCGCCGCCTCCTCCTCCCCAGCAGCCGGCGGTTCGGCTAGTCAGCGCAATACAAGATGAATATCCTGAAGCGCATGGAGCTTATGTCGTGTCCACCAGCGTGGCCGACGATAAGCACAGCAGATGGCAGCGGCAACAAGAAGTACATGCAGTAGCATCAGAGACCCCCCGAGTTCATGCATTGGTCTGAGAAGCCTATCAGCTGGAGCAGGGCTGACCACCCAGAGGTGATGCCCTCTCCTGGTTCTTATGCCCTAGTCTTGGATGCCACCTTTGCAACAGAGAGGCGGGCTGCTCGCTTCTCCCGAGTTCTGATAGATGGCGGCAGCAGCATCAACATCCTATACCGTGACACTATGGAGAAGTTGGGAAGCAAGCAAAAGCAGCTTCAGCCCAGTCAGACTGTATTCCATGGCATAGTCCCTGGCCTTTCCTGCTCACCAATCGGCAAGATCCAGATAGACGTCCTATTCGGAGACAAAGATCACTTCCACCGAGAGCCAGTTTGGTTTGAGGTGGTGGAGCTTGAGAGCCCCTATCATGCACTACTTGGCCGGCCTGCTCTGGCCAAGTTCATGGCGGTCCTCCACTATGCTTACCTCAAGATGAAGATGACAAGCACCAAGGGAATCCTAACCATAGTAGGAGACTACAAGAAGTCGTCCGCCTGTGCAGCAGACAGTAGCCGGGTAACCGAGTCCCTCGTGATTGCAGTAGAGAAGCGGCTCCTTGACCATGTTGTGGCAATGGCAGGCAAGTAGCCAGAAATGTCGCCCAACCCCAAGGAGTCGGAAGCTGAGGGTTCGTTCAAGCCGGCAAAAGAAACAAAGAAGATACCCTTGGACCCGGAGCACCCGGAGAGGCATGCTGTCATAGATGCAAACCTTGACTGCAAATAGGACAGCGAGCTCGTCGATTTCCTCCGTGAGAATCGGGACATCTTTGCATGGTCTCCTAAGGACATGTCGGGTGTTCCGATGGATGTCGCCGAGCACAAGTTACATGTCCGACCTGATGCCAAGCCGGTCAGGCAGCCCTTGCGCCGCCTGTCAGAAGAGAAGAGAAGAGTCGTTGGAGAAGAGATAGCCCGGCTTCAAGCAGTCGGCTTTATCATGGAAGTGTTCTTCTCAGAGTGGTTAGCCAACCCAGTCCTTGTCCTGAAGAAGAATAAGCAGTGGCGCATGTGTATTGATTAGACCAGCCTCAACAAAGCTTGCCCCAAAGATCCATTTGCTTTGCCAAGAATTGACCGAGTGATAGACTCCATAGCCAGATGCGAGTTGTTGAGTTTTTTGGATGCATACTCAGGGTATCATCAGATCAAGCTGAACCCGGCCGACAGGCTGAACACCGCCTTCATCACACCATTTGGAGCCTTCTGCTACATGACCATGACGTTCGGCTTGAGGAATGCCGGCGCCACGTTTCAGCGTTGCATGCAGAAGTGTCTCCTCAAACAACTCGGCAAGAACGCCCACATCTATGTGGACGACATTGTGGTAAAGACGGAGAAGCGTGGCACTCTGCTAGAGGACCTCAAGGAAACCTTTGAAAACTTGTGCCGCTTTCAAATCAAGCTGAACCCGGAGAAATGCGTCTTCAGAGTACCAGCCGGCCAGCTTCTTGGCTTTCTGGTCTTAGAGCGCGGCATAGATTGCAACCCTGTGAAGATCAAGGCCATCGAGAGGATGGATGTACCCACCCGACTGCTGGACATGCAAAAATTCACCGTCTGCTTGGCATCCATCAGCCGTTTCATCAGTCGGCTGGGCGAGAAGGCTCTTCCCCTGTACCAGCTCATGAAGAAGACCACTTTTTTCGAGTGGAATGATAAGGCAGACGAAGCTTTTCTCCAGCTCAAGAAGATGTTGACCACTCCGCCCGTCCTGGCGGCTCCGACTACTAAGGAGCCCATGCTTCTCTACATCGCCGCCACCAGCCGGGTGGTCAGCACAGTCATAGTTGTGGAGCACAAGGAAGACGACAAAGCACTACCAGTCAAAAGGCCGGTATATTACCTGAGTGAAGTGTTGTCCGCCTCCAAGCAGAACTACCCCCACAATCAGAAGATGTGCTACGGCGTGCACTTTGCCGCCAAGAAGCTGAAGCCGTACTTTCAAGAGCACCCAATCACTATTGTCTGCACTGCTCCACTTGCCGGGATCATTGGAAGCCGAGATGCTTCGTGCCGAGTGGCCAAATGGGCCATAGATTTGGCCCCCTACACCATCTACTACCAGCCTCGCACCGCCATCAAGTCCCAAGCACTAGCCGACTTCCTCGTCGACTCGGCCGAGACCCAGTACCTGCCGCCAGCGCCGGACTCCACCCATTGGCAGATGCACTTTGATGGTTCCAAGATGCGCACCGGTTTGGGAGCCGGCATCGTCCTCACCTCTATCAAAGGCGACAAGCTCAGATATGTGTTGCAAATTCACTTTGCCGCCTCCAACAACGTAGCTGAATACGAAGCACTCATACACGGGCTTTGGCTTGCCAAGGAACTCGGCACTCGCCGGATCCTGTGCTATGGTGATCCGACTTGGTGGTCCAGCGGTCGTCAGGCGACTGGGATGCCAAGGATGCAAACATGACAAGCTATCGCTTCCTCGTCCAGCAACTCAGTGGATACTTTGAAGGGTGCGAGTTCCTCCATGTGCCATGAAACGACAACGAGAAGCAGATGCTTTAGCACGGATCGGCTCCACCCGACAAGCAATACCAGCCGGCGTCGCACTACAGCGCCTCCTCAAGCCGTCTGTTAAGCCGTCAACAGAATTAGATTCCATCTTCGTGCCAGCTCGGGGGCTGCAGCAATCGGATCTGACTTGGGGACTGCAGCAGTAGGCTCGGGGACTTCGGCAGGCGGCTCGGGGGCTGCAGCAGTCGCACCCGGCCTGGGGACTTCAGAGCCCGGCCCGGGGACTACAGCAGTCAGCCCGGGGACTTCATCGACACAGCAAGCGGCAGCCGACTCCAACCCGCCGCCTCCCAGCCCAACCGCCCTCGTGCAAGTAGCAGTCCTGGTAGTTGAAGTAATAGCAGCACCTTCACGGGCGCAGCCCATCCTCAACTTTCTGGTGAACAAGGAGCTGTCGACTGATGAGATATCGGCCCGACACGTGCAACGTCGAGCAGCAGCATACACCATTGTCAACAGAGAACTTGTGAGGCGCAGTGTCACTGGTGTATACCAGCGCTGCGTGGAGCCGGAGAAAGGCCAAGCAATCCTCAAAGATATCCACCAAGGCGAGTGTGGTCACCACGCGGCTTCAAGATCACTTGTTGCCAAAGCTTTCCGCCATGGTTTCTTCTGGCCGACTGCTCTAGAAGACGCCAAAGACCTGGTCCAGAAATGTAAGGGATGCCAGAAGTTCCGCTCCAAGCCACATTTGCCGGCTTCTGCACTCAAGACCATCCCCATTGCCTGGCCATTTGTCATCTGGGGGCTGGACATGGTGGGACCATTCATGACAGCACGCGGCGGCATGACTCATCTGCTTGTGACCGTGGACAAATTCACCAAGTGGATAGAAGCAAAACCAATCAAGAAGTTGAATGGTCCGACTGCTGTGACTTTCATCGCGGACATCACCATTCGGTATGGCATACCACACAGCATCATCACCGACAACGACACAAACTTTGCCAAAGGCGCTTTGGCTCGTTTCTGCACGACGCAGGGCATCCGACTGGACTTAGCGTCCGTTGCCCATCCGCAGTCAAACGGCCAAGTGGAGCGAGCAAACGGCCTCATTTTGTCCAGCATCAAGCCCCGACTGGTCGAGCCTCTGGAACGTTCGGCCAGCTGTTGGCTCGATGAGCTGCCGGCCGTTCTCTGGAGCCTGCGCACAACTCCAAACAAGTCAACCGGCTTCACGCCTTTCTTCCTCGTCTACGGTGCCGAAGTCGTCATCCCGACGGACATAGAATTCGACTCCCCTCGAATCACCATGTACACTGAGGAGGAGGCAAAAGAAGCACGAGAAGACGGCGTCGATCTGCTGGCAGAGGGCCGGCTGTTGGCACTCAGCCGGTCTACCATCTACCAGCAGAGTCTAGGCTGATACTACAATCAGAAGGTCAAGCCAAGATCCTTCCAAGAGGGAGACCTTGTGCTCCGGCTGATCCAGCGATCAGCCGGCCAGCACAAGCTCTCGGCACCTTGGGAAGGCCTCTTCATCATCATCAAAGTTCTGGGCAACGACTCCTACTACCTGATCGATGCTCAGAAGCCCAGAGCACGCAAGAGCGACGACTCCGGCAAGGACACAGAGCGGCCGTGGAATGCAAACCTCCTTCAAAAAATTTAAAGTTGATGCAGTATGTACCACGCCACCTTTTGTATTAAGTACGAAGACTCCGGGTCCCCTGAGAAGAGCTGGGGGGGCTACCCTCTTTTATCTATATGATAAGTGTTACGCCTATAAATGTGTCATTTCATTATTCCGCCTGGCACCGGGTTCGACTAGTCGGCCCAGGGAGCCTTGGGAGCAGCAGAGGGGTCCGGCTGCTTGGCGGACTCGGTAGTGCCGGTTGGCAGAGTGGACGGCTGGCCCCGACAAGCTGAAGACGACGCAGCATCCGATGAGCCGGCTGAAGGCGGGCCTGGATGCTGAGAAGCTGTTAGCTAAGGGTTCGGGGGGCGTCGGCAGCGATCTCCACACCTTCCGCCCTCCATTCTTCACGATAAGCCTCAATAGCCTAGTTGGCGGCACCAGAGTGGTCAGGAAAGAAGTTTGCTCAGGCAGAAAGCAAAGAAGCCAGAAGTCAGAGGCTAGAAGCTGGCCTGATCAGCAGCCGGCAGCTCAAAGAAAGAAAAAGAAGAAAGCTTACCGTCAACCATGTCTTCAATACTGCCGAAGCCGGCAGTCAGCAACGCCTCCTTGTCAGTCCAGGTGGAGCGTTCGGTCTCGAACTCGGTGAGGAGATTGGACTCCTTCACTTCCGCCTCCTTCCAGGCCTTCTGGAGAAGCTCCGCCTGCTCCGCCAGTTGCTTGGCCAGTCGGTCACGCTCCTGGGCCAGCTCGTTGCACTCTGCCTCCTTGGCACGCAACACGGTGTTGGCTTCACCCAGCTGCTGCTCCAAGGTAGCTTTGGCTTCTGCAAGTGTAGAGAAAGAAAAAGATGTCAACGATCAACAAAGAAGAAGTACAGTTGCCGGGGAGATCCGGCCCGACTGCTCAGCAGTCGGCCCGAATCTCGGGGGCTACAGCCCGCGGGTGCGCTATCGCGCCCCCGCAGAGAAAGAGATTATCAGCAGCAAATAAAAAGGAAGCATAGTTGCCGGAAGCGGCGGCCCGACAGGTCAGCAGTCGGCCCGAATCTCGTGGGCTACAGCTCGCGGGTGCACTAGCGCGCCCCCGTAGAGAAAGAAAATAAGGACTTACTCCGGCTTTCCGACAAGTCGGCGGTCCGTTGGTCCAGATCCCGGACGTTGGAGTTAAAGGTGGCCGCGTGAAGGTTATGATAATCCTACAATGAAGATATCGGACGAAGTTAGCACTCAGAGCTTGCTAATTAAAGTTTCGAGCTGCCTGCTCAGCAGCCGGCCCGAAACTCGGGGGCTACACCCGGTGGGTGTGCTAGCGCGCCCCCATAGAGAAATACAAGAATCAAAGACGAAGAAGTAAGAAACATACCCGAATGGCCGCTCGCGAATCCAAGAACGCCCTGTTGCACTGCTGAAGAGCAGTGGCCTCAGCTCGGAGTTTGGCCTGGACATCCAGGACCGCTCGATTTAAAGCACCCGTCCCGCCTCCATGCACCCATTCAGTGGGCACGACGCTGGTTGCTTCCGCACCCGGAACTGACGAGCTCGCAGCACCGGCTTCCAGCGGTCGTGGCGCTGAAGTCGCTCTCACGCCTCAGCGACGCGATGGTGTGCGGGCCTCAGGAGTCGGGCCCGTCACCACCTCGTTTCTGGCCGGTGGCACCAGCGGGGCAGCCGGCTGTTTGTCCCGCGCTCCTCCAGACGGCGGTGGCAGTGGCACGTCTACATCCGGCATGATGACATCGCCGCCTTCCCTCTTCATGACCGGATGCTCATCGCCGGCTCCCCTAGTCGGCGCCATGAACTCTAGTGGTGGCGGCGCAGAGTTCAACGGGACGACGAATAGCGGCGCCTGACGGTGCGCGGCTTCTTCAGCCAGCTTCTTCGCCGCGTTATCGGCCTCAGCCTCCGCCAGCTTCTTCAACGCGGCGGCCTCCGCCTTGTCCGCCTCCGCCTTCTCCCTGGGGGTGGCTTCCTGCTCCTTGCGCGCCTCCCGCGCGTTTCGTTCCTGCGCCTCCTGGAGGTCGGATGGAGGGTCGATTCGCCGGGTGGTGGTAGAGGTCTCCGCCGACCCAATGACGGAAGCGGCGGCCGATTTCTCAAGAGAGAGCAGGGCCCTAAGTCAAGAAAAATGAAGCAAGGAAGCTCAGATGGAATCGACAAAGAAGGAAAGCACAAGAAAGAGATACTTACGCCGACACCATAGGAGGCACCTTCGGAAGCTTCTGAAACTTGGTCGCCTTCGCGGCGGCCTTCTTCCTCTTGGTCGCAGCAGTCGGGTTCTTGGTCTTCTTCGGCGCGCTGCCAAACAAGATGACGCCTTCTTTGCGCTTGCCCGTGCCGCCTCGAGCAGCCGGCTCGGCGGAAGGACCCACGTCCGCCCTGCCGGCGCCTCGCGCATGGCGCGGCTCGTCCTCTTCATCATCATCATCATCGGGCCAGGTCTCGAGGCCGCCTCCGTCTTCGGAGCCGCCTGCTCCGTCACCGCCGCCTATGGCGTCGTCCTCCACGGCGGCCGCCCCTAAGTCGGAGTCATCCACATCCTCACCTCCCGGTCCGGCTGGTAGTTTCCACCCGGCCCCACGATGGTGGCCATCGCCGGAGACATGTAGATTTGCGTTGAAAGGACCAACTATTCAAGACCAGGACCAAGACAAGTACTAAAAAGAGAAGAGTTGAGGAACTTATAGCAGGCGGCGGGTTGGCGCGGGAGTATGGCCGCTTGCCGAACCGCCAAGACCCTTCTGACAGCTTGAGGTCGGAGATCTCGTTCACCATACGGGCAACCTCGGCAGTCGGCATGTCCCTCGTGCACATCCGGCAAGGGTCATGATGCCCGCTCATCTGATAGATCAGATGAGGCCGGCCTTGGAGCGGGAGAACCCGGCGCTCGACAAAGGCGACCAGCAGGTCGGACGCCTTGAGGCCTTCCACTTCCGTCAGCACCGGGAGCCGATTGACGGCGGCGGTGGCGTCGGACGGCATGGTCTTCGGCTTGTAGCCCCAGTTGGCCCGAGGCTCAGCCAGAGGGCCGGCTTCGTAGGGCCGGCTTCGTAGGGCGGCAAGTTGATGAAGTCAATTGCCGGATCGACATTCTCCACGTAAAAATACAATTTTTGCCATAGTTGGACCGACTATGACAGCTTGATGGCGGGGAAGGCGTTCTTCACCGACGGACGGCACACTGCAACGAAGGCACCGCATTGGGCCGCCTTCTCCCTGGTGGAGGTGCCCAGTTTGGTGTAGAAGAACGCTCCCCACAACTCGATGGTGGGGAGGATGCCAAGATAGCCCTCGCACATCATGACGAAGGCGGACAACAGCGTCATGGTGTGGGGCGTCAGATGATGCGGCTGAAGGTGGTAGAAGTCGAGGAAAGAACGGAAGAATCCACTCGCCGGCAGGCCGAAGCCGCGGAGGAAGTGCGAGCGGAAGATAACCCACTCGCCTCCTTGCGGCACTGGCGAAATCTCCTTCTCCGGTAGCACGCACACCTTGACGAAGCCCATGCCAGGTAGCCGCCGTGTGGCACGGAGGAAGGCGAGATGGTCGTAGATCACGACCGAGCCATCCCAGTCCCCTCCCTTCTCGCGCGCCATGGAGACCGGCTAGACGGAGAAATGGCGCGGCGGTGGAAGCAAAGGCCGCGACGGAGCAAGAGGCTTGGGGCGAAGGAGACCGACGGCGGCGAGCTGCGGCGGCACCTCGGCGGAGCGCGGAGGTGCTGTGGCAGGAAGGAGAGGAGAAGGACAAAAATGGCACAGGGAGAGGAGGGCGCGCGTGCTCTGCCGCTCCCCCTCCTCCCCCTACTTATAGCCCCTGGGCTACGAAGCCGAGGGGGCGGGGCGTGGGATCGTGGGATTAATTGCACCCACGGCCCCATGGCCCCACGATTATTGCACGAGTTACTGCGCGCAGTAACTCCGCACGGAATCGCAACCGTCTGCCTCGGCCGGAGCGGATCAGCCCGCGCGCCGAGGCCCGATAGTGGTGAGCCCAGCCTGCTGTCGCGTCCCATCGCGCGTGGGCTGGCAGGCTGGCCCGACTGGCTAGCGCCGCGTGGCGTGGTCACAGCGGGCGGCGGGACTTGAGGCTTAGCAAGCACGCCACCTGGTTCCCGCCTTGGTTCTTCAAAACTATCAAACGAGTCCACGTGGTCACGGCCGACACCCAGCAGGCGGCACACTAGGAGACGGACAAAAGCATTCAGCAAGAGCGTTCGGAGATGGAAACAACTGAGGCTTCTCAACTTATCAGCCATGAAGCCTCACCAGCTTCAGGGACTACTGTCGGAGTAATGGGCCACGGGTAGCCTGACCCGAGCCCCTGAGCATTTCAAGACATTGGGCCGGCTGCGCCCCTCAAGCATCAAGGATGAAGCGCCGCCTTCTGGTGGCCGGCTGGCTCATGCGGCCGGCTGCCAGAAGATAGCCAAACACTAGAAGACGGCCCCAAGACGGGCCGACTCCTAGCAGGCGGCCTCCAGAGAGGCCGGCTCCTAGCAGGCGGCCCACGACGCCCTCAAAGTCTGCGCCCCCATCAAGAAGATAAGACAGGATGTGGCTACAGTGTAGCCCATCACTCCCATACCCAGGCACGGCGCGGCCACAGTGCCCCGTACAGACAGAGATCTCCGCACGGCGCAGCACTGTTTCCACTCCCTCCTCGACGTCACCCCTGTCAGGCGAAGCCCTGCTCCAACGACGGCCTGTCGGTACGGCCCGCAGGCTGTGAGCCCTACCAGGCAGCGAGAGCCCGGAGGGCGGCAGAACCTGAACAGTCGGACCCGAGGGAGGCCAGCCTCTAAGCAGGCGGCCCATTCCTCCTTCGGAGTCCGTGCACCATTAACCAGATGAGACACAGAGTGGCTACAATGATCTCCCACCGGACGGCGGGACTGTAGCCACGCCTCCCCGACCAAGTGTGCGTCATTAGCAATGCGGCTACAGTAACAAGCAGCCGGCAAGACCCGCGAGCGGCGGGAGCGGCCTGTCGGCCCAATCCTAGACCAGTCGGCGGGGCCCACCAGGCGCTGGGCCCCAGCAGCCGGCGGAGAAGACGGCGACCAGAGACGCTGACAGCCGGGCCCTGCACCCGGCCAGATTACCATTGTACCCCTAGGGGGTGGGCCTATATAAACCCCCCAGGGCACCCATCCAAAGGGTTCCCAACCTGTTAGACCTAGACTCATACATAGAGGAGGGAGAGAGCTAGCGCTGCTTTCTTCTACCTCTAGCATACAGCTCGAGGAGCACCATTGTACTCACTAGTGCCTTAGTGATCATGCGGAGACCCCGCAGAGTAGGACTAGGGGTGTTATCTCCTCGGAGAGCCCCGAACCTGGGTAAAGTACGCCGGCGTTCGTGTCTACGCCTCATCCCGCGTCCGGGCACCGGCGATGTTCTACTCGCTCCCACCATGATAAGCCATCCCTTGGCATATGTCGCACCCAACCCCCGACACCTTATAAAGGCAGTGAATATAAAACGCCTCCCCACTTGCCTATTCCCAAGGGTTGTGCAAACGGCATGGCTGGCTTACCCACGCCCGTATTGATGAGAATCCCGCAATAAGGGGACACGATCTCTGCTTTGACAAGACGTGCCAATAGAAACCGCATCTCGAAACGCGGAACGGCAGACGAAAACGGTCTGAAATAATGACCAGGCAGACGTGATGTCATCTTGCAAAAAGATGTCAGCGGATGGGACTCGTGAAGTATTATACTCTCTACGGCTGTGTGTGTGGCACTTGTGTTGCAGGTCCAGACACGTTCGTTGCATCCGAAGACTATCTTGGGATATTCAGAAAAGGGAACCCGCCTTGCAATGCCGAAGACAATCTGCGTGCCGGACACCTCGTCATTGAAGCCTGGTTCAGGGGCTACTGAGGGAGTCCTGGAATAAGGTGTCCTCGGGCGTCCGACCTATTGGTCATGGGCCGGACTAATGGGCTATGAAGATACAAGACCGAAGGCTATCTCCCGTGTCTGGATGGGACTCTCCTTGGCATGGAAGGCAAGCTTGGCGACCAAATATGAAGATTCCTTTCTCTGTAACCGACTTTGTGTAACCCTAGTCCCCTCCGGTGTATATAAACCGGAGGGCTTAGTCCGAAAACAGATATAGTCAGACAGGCTAGACTTCTAGGGTTTTAGCCATTACGATCTCGTGGTAGATCAACTCTTGTAATACTCATATTCATCAAGATCAATCAAGCAGGAAGTAGGGTATTACCTCCATAGAGAGGGCTCGAACCTGGGTAAACATTGTGTCCCCCGTCTCCTGTTACCATCGACCTTAGACGCACAGTTCGGGACCCCCTACACGAGATCCGCCAGTTTTGACACCGACAGTACCCCACCATTTTGAGCTACGCGGTTCTTTTGGTTCAGGAGTATCACGGGCATTTCGCGTGTCGGGATTTCACTGGAGGTGGGAGTTCTCGCGCGCGTTGTAATTTTGGGATAGCAAGGCACGGGTTGAGATGGAGGGAGTTTTTGGAGCACAACGAGACAAAGATATATCTTAAATATTTCAGGGTAACAAGGCACGGGTTGAAATTTCCGGACAAGCCTAACGTGTACTGTACCAAATCAATTTGCTCTTCCGTCGACGAAAAAACAAAAAGAAATCAATTTGCACCACACAAGAGAGTCTAGTCCCGTGTACTGTACCAAATCAATTCGCACTACAAATGCCATTCAAAACTTTGTATTCATGTTATGTTCAATTAAAATATTTTGCTACGTGTATAATGCATGCAACCTGCTACTCAAATGAACGTTTTAGTGCATTCCAAACACATATACTACCGCTTCAATATGAACTAAATTTGAATTTGTTTCTCTATTTGAATAAGATCTACAATCATGATTTTTGTGAAGTTAAACCATTTGAATTCATTTCTCTATTTTAATAAGATTTACAATCATCATTATTGTCAAGTTAAACCATCATTTGTGTATTATCTTCACAGCACACCACATGATTACTGTCGAGTTAGATATGAACTATGTGTACTATATGTGACAACCTGGTTTTTCCCTTCTCTCTTGTTTCGGATTTCTTTGCCTTTGGTTTTGAAGTTGGAGTTTTTGAATCAACTCACTTGGACTTAAACGCTCGGGCATGTCCTTGATTTTCACCCAAGTGACCCATCCCTCTCAAAATCCTCATTTCCTCTTTGATAAATCACAAAATGGCCCTTGGAATATTTTTCATAAATGAAAAATATTCATTTTCCTCTCCGAAAATCATTTTAGCAACATATGCTCCAAAGCAACCCTCATTTTTCTTGCCCACAAAAATCTAAGAAAATTCCCAAATATTCTCTGAACCTTAGCACACCTCCCTGAGAAAAAATATTGCATAGGTTTTTGGAATATTTTTGCTTCAGAAAATCATTTCTGTTCTGGCCTCGAAATGCAGTTTCTACAACAAGTATACTTTTCCTTGACCCAATGAAGCTGATTTTTCTTGATACCCTCCTAAGAAAACCTTAACCCCAGGAGATTAGCCCTAAACTCAATCTAGAACCTCTCCAAAAACAGTGCCAAAGTTTCTGACCAGAAACTTGCTGGTTAGCTCAAGTCCAATCTAGTCGGCCTGGCAGTGTGCCATCTCTTCCCCTAAACTAAACACTACACGGACAACACGAGGGACATGGTTTGGCATCGCCTGGGCGTCGCTTTGGCTGAGCTAGCATGGTGACCGCGTGTGGACACGGGCTCTGGCACGCGTTCGACGTGCTCTACGCTGCCCCCAAGCCTCTGTTCCACGCATGCTCGTCTCAGCGCTCGCCGCCGACTGCCGCACCATGCCACCAGCTTTGTCTCTTCATGCTTGTCCTCTCCCTGGAGCTCACCGACGCTGGAGCCGCCGCAGCGAGCACGGGCACGACGCGGCCAAAGCCACAGTGCGCCCGTGCCACTGTCTTCGTCCGTGCCCACGTTCCCGTGCTCGTCCGCAAGCTTCACAATGGCAGCGTGACCGCTGAGCCCTCTCCACCCCTCCCTGGCCCTCCTCGTCGTCGTGCACTGCCTTCCAGAGATTTCTGGTGGAGCCGAGAACCCCCACCCCCTCCATCTATAAATACCGAGCCCCCTGGCCTCTCCGAGCTCATCAACCCACTCATCCATCATCCACAAGTAGTAGAGGAGCCACAGCCCGACTGGGCAGGCCTCTGGCTGCTGTCCGCAGCTGGAGCTCACCGGCAATTGTCGGTGTCAAAACAGGCGGATCTCGGGTAGGTTGTCCCGAACTCTGCGTCTAAGGTCGATGGTAACTGGAGATGGGGGACACGATGTTTACCCAGGTTCGGGCCCTCTCTATGGAGGTAACACCCTACTTCCTGCTTGATTGATCTTAATGAATATGAGTATTACAAGAGTTGATCTACCACGAGATTGTAGAGGCTAAACCCTAGAAGCTAGCCTATGGTTATGATAATGTGTGTCCGCCTATCCGGACTCTCTCCGGTTTATATAGACACTAGAGAGATCTTGGGTTACATGGAGTCGGTTACATAAAAAGGAATCTACATAATTGATCGCCAAGCTTGCCTTCCACACCAAGGAGAGTCCCATCCGGACACGCAGAGGGTCTTCGGTCTTCACATCTTCATGGCCCATCAGTCCGACCCATGGCTAACAGGCCGGACGCCCGAGGACCCCTTAGTCCAGGACTCCCTCAGTAGCCCCTGAACCTGGCTTCAATGACGAGGAGTCCGGCACACAGATTTCCCTTCCTCCGAACTCCAGAATAGTCTTTGGATGTAGTAAGTATGTCCGGACCTGTGTATGCAATTGCAGAGAATACAATATTTCTCGATCCCAACCTGCTGACAATTGTTTATGACGTCATGCCTGCCTGGTTATTGATCCGAACCGTTTGGCTAGCCCGCCGCCCCATGTCTTGGGACGCGGTTTCACTGGCACGTCTTGTCAAAGCAGAGATCGTGTCCCCTTTATTCACAGGATTTTCATCAATGCGAGCGTGGGTAACCCAATCGTCCCCCGGGTAGAACCCTTTGGAGATAGGTAAGTCTCAAGACCCAGGAGGAGACGCTCGGTATTTGGGGTCTTTAAATAGGGACCCAGGCTCGTCTTTTTCCTTTGCGCTTGCTTCCTCCTCAACCCCAGCCACCTCGAGTTCTAAGCCTCGGGTTCCAATCACCACCAGCCCCAATCATGTCCGGATCCAGCCGTTCAGGCCGGTGGGTGGCTTCCTCTGTCACGGAGGAGGATATCGCGAAGCTCCGCGCGGCGAGGTATCTGACCCCAGAGATACTTCATCGGCTCCCAGCAGCAGGGCAAGTTGTACCTACCCCTAGATCCGGCGAGAGGGTGGTATTTATGGCCCACTTCCTGCACGGGTTAGGATTCTCGCTTAACCCCTTTGTCCGGGGGCTCATGTTTTACTATGGACTTGATTTTCATGATCTGGTCCCGGACTCCATTCTTCTTGTCTCGACATTTATCGTTACGTGTGAGGCCTTCCTCCGAACTCCTCCGTACTTTGGTTTGTGGCTCAAGACCTTTGACGTGAGGTCGCAGGTGACAGAGGAGGGGCAGGCAGAATGCGGCAGCGCCATAATAGGCAAGATTGCCAGCGCGGTTTGGTTTGAAGGGTCTTTCGCCGAGTCCTCCGACCTATGGCAGCAGGGGTGGTTTTATATCAGCGAGCCGCGTGGCTCCATGTGGGCGGCTACGCCCGCGTTCCGACCCAGCCCTCCCATCCAGCTTGCTTCGTGGATCAATAAGGGATTGGACTGGGGATCCGACAATGACGTGCAGACTCTACAGAGTCGCCTCCGAAGCCTTATCGAGAAGGGCCTCGACCTTGTGAACGTCGTTCAAGTAATGTTAGTCCGCTGGACCTTGCCATGTCAGCGGCAGCCTCTCCGTATGTGGGAGTTTAATCCAGAAGGGCGGCGGACTCTTCAGCACTTCTTCGGCACCACGCACGAAGGAATGTGGAAATTATATTTTGGGGAACAAGGGCAATGGCCGGACACCACCGAAGATATTGCCCTTGACTGCAATCATTCGGACACTAAGGTAAGTATTTGCTCTCCGCACATCTTCCATTCAAGCATGATCTGACAAGATACTGAACAATCCGTCTCAATGTAGGACTGGATAAAGAAAGTGGTGCTAATCTGGTGTCCGGTGCCCCTTCCCGAAGACTCTGCGACCGCGCTGCTGACGAGAATGCTGACTCCGACACCGTGCCAGGTGTCTACAGGGGAGAGCGAGAACAAGGAGACCAGAGGTATTCTTGGCTCCGGGGATAATTTAGACGCCGTGTTCGGGAAAACCGAAACCTCTTTGCCCAAGGGCAGAGATACAGTGGAAACCCTCCATGGTAAGAGGAGGGCCGCTTCCGAAGATCAGGAGGGGAAGCCTTCCAAGAGAGGAGAAACGCCATCGACGGGCGGCTCGGGCTGGGCAAGCGATGTTGCCGCAGAACTTTATGATGAGGTCAAACCTCTGGCCAAACCGTATGTGAAGCGGGGCACTTTAAACGTACCTCATCCCTTTCCTATTAGTGAAGTAATTGTCCGATGTATGTACATCCTCACAGGTTAACGCCTGGTGTTCCTCAACTGTCCTCCTCCTCGGGGGACCTTCTTACGGAGATGATGGAGAGTGGCACGCCATCTCCGGCTTCCTCGCCCCACAGGGCGGATGATCCTGAGGTATCGTCCCGGAGGGCTCCTCCTGATCGACAAGCAGTGCAGGGGACAAAGAAGGCATTACCCAAAGGTGGTGCCTCTGTCCCTCAGGGTTCGGAAGTCGAGAATGACGGCCCCGCACTATCCGGTTTACAGCCGAAAACAATTCTGTTGGCGAGAAAGTGGATTCCTTCAAAGGAATGCCATACTCCGACGGTGGTGTCCGAAGACCCTGGGGCTTCGGAACTGCTGACGGACATGTTGTGACAAGCGTCCGTTTCAGAGGAGCACCGTGTTTTGATGGCTACAGTGGTCGAAAAGGTTCTGTCCACGAAAAGCGGATTGCACGAGGCCTTTACGAACCTTGTAAGAGGCTTCGAGGTTTGTGATGTAATTTTGCCAATTGAATTTTATTGACAGAATGCACCTGTTGTATATGCAGTAGCCCCTGAGACTCGGATTGCCTGCCGAAGGAGGCGATTCGAGGATCAAAAAGGATATGCTTAGGTACTAACCTTGATTTAATTTTAAATACAGGTTGTCTCCTCCCCGGCGGCTACCCGGAATGCGGAAGTGGCCGAACTGCAGCGAAAGCTGGATATTGCGGGGGATGACATTGCACTGATCAACAGGCGTCTTGATGACTCGCAAGGTATGTACTTCGAGCATTCTTTACACCAATTTGCTTGTAATTGAGGCCTGGCGTGGAAGAGAGTTTTATAGAAAATGTGCATGAATGCAGATGGTGCTGCCACCGCTGAAGCTCTACGGGCGGAGCTAGCCCGGTGTAGTGATGCGGCTGCCGAAAAGGCATCGGCTGATCTGAGAGCCGAACAAGCAGCTCGGCGCCGAAATGAGGAGAAAATATTCGTACTAGCGCTTGAATTGAAGAATGCTGCCAGCCGCTGTGAATACCTTGAGAAAGATAGTGAAGCGAAAACGGCTGAGCTTGATAAGGCCTTACGAGAGGCGAGTGAGGCTCGGTCTGAGTCCAGGGCAGCTCGTGAGGAGATAGCGGCCGGTAAGCCCTTTTTGCTTCAGACTAAATTTGGCGATCCGGACTATGCTCAGTTGAACCAGGTTTAGAGTTCTCCGGCTGAATTTTTAGACTTGCCGAAGAGTTCTTCCGATGCAGCACAGTTCTACCAAGCGCAAGAGGGGTGTGCAACGGAGAAGCTTTTCTGGTCACAATTTGGCGCATCAACGCGCACCCTGCTGCTGAATGAACAGATGTCCCATTGTGCCGAACTTCATAGGATATCCGGCGACGCCATGAAGAACGTCATAATCCGGTTGTGGCTGAACGAGCCTATTCCAAAGAGTTACTTTGGTTTGGTGCGGCGTCTTGTTGATGCAGTGCTGCGTATTGACGCTGTGAAGCGGTCGGCGTGCATTGAAGGTGCACGGATGGCTTTTGCCCGAGTCAAGACATTCTGGGTGAAGATGAAGGCCATCGATGTTGCGGCGAAGAGTCCGCCCAAGGGCCAGGACCGGCCAGAGCATTATTTTGAAGACGTCCTGGAAGCCGCCTATCAGATAAAGGGTCAATGCTCAAAGAACATAATGTTCAAGTGAGGTGTATTAGAGTTGTAAAAGACAATTTTATAAGTAATATATTTTTATATTTTGCTGGAAAGCGTGTGCTCCTCCTGTGCGGCCGTTTTAATACAATCTGAAAGTTTTCCAGTCGTCAGCTTCAGCCCCCTCATAGGAAGTACGCGGGTGTTCGGAAAATGCATGTAATCACTCTTGACCCAACGTCTTGGTCCATAAAGGAGGTGACAATGCGGCGAACCAAGCAATCCAACTATAGGGCGTTAACACTTTCACTTAGCCATAGGAGTTTTATAGTTGGGGCTACGACATAGCCCCTGGTATGCATACGACTTATTCCGATGTGGTAGGTTACATATATGACCTAACAAGGAGGTCCTTCGTATTACACGAAAGAATCATGACAGATTCCAAAAAGTCATCGAGTGGTTGACCAGCTCGCGCAGCATCATGACAGTCGGTTTTCGGCTTTCTCTACTGAGGTGCTCATCCGGTCTATGCCAGGGCACAATCGCAGTATTTCTCCCTTTACTACCCTAGCCGATAAAGCGGAACGTAGGGTAGCAGGCACAGGAGCCGGGCGACCCAGCCATTGACCCAAGACATGATTCGGAGCTGATGCATATAAGGCCAAAACTGGTGACGCCGAAGTATACTATAGAGCTGTTCAGACTTTGCTGGCAACTCATTTGTTCCTGTACCGAGCCCCCGGCAGATAATGCCGAGGTGCGTATGTAGAGCGGCCGTTAAGGCCGTACTCATTGTTGAGAGGGTATTGAAGATTTGTTCGGATAACGTTTTACTAGGAGCAAAGCAATATGCCAATGATAAATTTATATATATAAACAAACCACAAACCCGGCTATTTGACATGCACAGGGTAGGGAACGGAGGAAAAAAGGCATAATACAGGCTCAAAAATAAAGAGTGTGGTCTACAAAAAGTTATTTTGGACCTCCTGTCCCACGTCTGCGTCGCCCGTCCTCGGGGGTGGGGGAATCCTTAACGGGAGTAGCCCCTTAGGTGAGTATACGAATCCGAACTCCGATAGAGTCCGTTGTAGATGCTGTCCTTTTCGTCACCTATTTCTTAAAGATAATAAAGAAAGAAATACATAAAACAGATAAAAAACGTTACGGGAATGTTTGCAGGGTTGTCCATATTGTGCTTCCGTCGATGCCCATGGTATCTTGAGTGCGTAGTGATGTACGCGCGGTGTGAACCTTGCTGGTATAAGGGGTGGGCGACGGAAGCCGAACTGCTATTTCCGTTCCGGGAGTCGTCGAACTTCGGAAGGGAATTGTTTCTGGCCCCTGGTGTTCGGCTGGTGAGCCGCTCCGTCGTCTTTATCGCATGGCGGCCTCCTCCCCTTGTGTTCGGCGTTGAGCTTGCCTGCCTGCTCGAAGACCCAACAGTTTTTGTTGGTATGATTAGCGGGCTTATCAGGATGACCGTGAATCTGGCAAGGTCGGTCCAATATCCTTTCAAGGGTGGATGGTCCGTCTTGGTTTGCCTTCAGTGGCTTCTTCTGTTGACCAGATTTTGGATTGTTGAATCCTGCGTTGACCGCAGTGTCGCATGAACTTTCCTTGTTATTGCGACTGTTGTGTTCAGTTTGTCGTGGCTTGCCGTTGCCGTCTTGGATTTCGGAAATGCCCGGGTCGCTGGCATTATTGCTTTTATGAGCGAGCCAGTTGTCTTCTCCCGCACAAAAGCGAGTCATTAGAGCGGTGAGGGTTGTCATGGACTTAGGTGCTTCCTGGCCGAGGTGACGTGCTAGCCATTCATCCCGGACGCTATGTTTGAAGGCCGCGAGGGCTTCCACGTCCGGACAGTCAACAATTTGGTTCTTTTTGACTAAGAACCTAGTCTAGAGGTCCCTGGCTGACTCGCCGGGCTGTTGGACGATATGACTTAAGTCATCGGCATCTAGTGGCCGGACATATGTTCCTTGGAAGTTGTCTCGAAAAGCGTCTTCCAAATCTTCCCAGCTGCCAATAGAATTTTCTGGCAAACTGTTTAGCCAGTACCGCGCTGGCCCTTTGAGCTTGAGAGGTAAGTATTTGATGGCGTGAAGGTCGTCTCCTCGGGCCATGTGAATGTGGAGGATAAAATCCTCAATCCATATCGCGGGATAGGTTGTTCCATCGTATGATTCCATGTTAATGGGTTTAAACCCGTCTGGAAATTCATGCTCCATTACCTCACCGATGAAGCAGAGAGGGTGTGCGGCTCCTCTATGTTGAGCCACAATGTAGAGCAGCTCCGGTGGATTCCGTTTACGACTTTCAGACCGAGCGTGGTCTTGTCTGTGGCGTCCAAATAGGTAACCATCATCACCTGTCGGGGCATGTCCCCGCGATCTGTACACCGATCATGTGTGTCCTGCTCTACGCTCCCGGCTTTGTTGGACGTCTCGAGTGTGCCCCCGAGCTGTTTTGGTCTTGCCTTGATGGCCGAGTGGGGAGGTATGGTGTTCTGCTTGGGCTGATGCTTGGTCCAGACCGAACTGTGGTCGGCCTACCGCATTGTTCGATGGTCGTGCGGGCTCCATCGCCTTGCCGTCGTATTGAGGGAGCCACCTACGCTTGGGGTGGCTTTTTTCCGGGCCATTGAGGCCATACTCTTCAGCTGCCAGGACCTCGGTCCATCTATCGTTGAGAAAATCTTGGCTCGCTTGAAGTTGGAGCTGCTTCTTTCTTAGGCTCCTTGCAGTGGCTATTAGCCGGCGTTTAAAGAGCTCCTGCTCGAGAGGTTCCTCAGGCACGATGAAATCTTCGTTGCCGAAGCTCTCCTCTACCTCGGAGAGTGGGAGATAATTACTGTCCTCCGAGTCTTCATATGTGGCCTGTTCGTCAGGGCTATCTTGCCCGCCTTCTTGTCCCTCCTGTTCGGATCCTTCCTCAACAGGGGCTTCAATGTCCGAGGTGTTATCTTCTCCGGTGCCAGTATTGTTTTCTTTTGGGCAACGCGACTTGGGGTGGCACCGGGGGCACCGGTGTTTGGACTCTGTACCAGGAGGTTTATCCTCGACTGGATCCTTCTTGTCGTCATCGGGAGCGTCGTCGGATGTGTCTATCATACACACGTCATACCAAGAAGTGGCCGCCCCGCGTCTAGTGGATAACGAGTTCTGGCCTTGCCCCTCATTGTCGTCCATACCGTCGATGTCTTCGGAGCCGGGGTCAATCGTGTTGATTGGGTCTTCGATAGTGGCTATGAAGTGGGTGGCAGGTGGGAAGCAAAAATTCTCCTTCATCTGCCGCGAATTCGAACCGGACATAGTTCGGCGGCGAATCACCTGCCAGGGATAGGCTTTTTAGTGAGTTTAGTATGTCGCCTATGGGCGAGTGTTCGAAGAGGTCTGCGGCGCTGAACTTAAAGATCAATACCCGGTCGAGTTCAGTATCTGCTGGCTCGCAGGGTTCGGAGCTCATCGTCAGAGGTGAGTCCGGGGTTCCGTAGGTACAAATATCATCAGAAGTAGGATCTGTGTGCGGCTCCAACGCCGCGGAATCGGTAGCCTCCGTGATGGGGCTGAGCTTCCCATCTTCGGATGACTCGATCTACTCCAGATCTAAGGCCGGAGTTGTCCCGGGAGCTATCTCCTCGATGCGGCACGATGGCAGGTTTAAGCCGTGCTCATCGGGGCAAATGGGAGCGGTTGCTGCGGTCTCAAATCCTCCGAAGATCAAGTCTCCACGGATGTCCGAGACATAGTTCAAGCTCCCAAACCTGACCTGATGGCCAGGGGCGTAGCTATCGATCTGCTCTAGATGGCCAAGCGAATTGGCCTGCAGTACGAAGCCGCCGAATATGAAGATCTGTCCGGGGAGAAAAGTTTCTCCTTGGACAACGTCATCATCGACGATCGAAGGGGCCATCGAGCCCTTTGTCGACGGTACAGCGGAACTCTCAATGAAAGCACCAATGTCGGTGTCAAAACCGGTGGATCTCGGGTAGGGGGTCCCGAACAGTGCGTCTAAGGTCGATGGTAACAAGAGACGGGGGACACGATGTTTACCCAGGTTCGGGCCCTCCCTATGGAGGTAACACCCTCCTTCCTTCTTGATTGATCTTGATGAATATGATTATTACAAGAGTTGATCTACCACGAGATCGTAGAGGATAAACCCTAGAAGCTAGCCTATGGTTATGATAATGTGTGTCCGCCTATCCGGACTCTCTCCGGTTTATATAGACATCGGAGAGATCTAGGGTTACATGGAATCGGTTACATAAAAAGGAATCTACATAATTGATCGCCAAGCTTGCCTTCCATTCCAAGGAGAGTCCCATCCGGACACCCAGGGGGTCTTCGGTCTTCACATCTTCATGGCCCATCAGTCCAGCCCATGGCTAACAGGCCGGACAACCGGGGACCCCTTAGTCCAGGACTCCCTCAGCGATCCCCTCTGACTGCTTCCCACCCATCCATCCCCTCTCGAGCTCGTGCCACTCTCCGGCGACTCCCTGGTGCTTCACTGGTGCCTTCTTACCCTGTTGGAGCCCCTGGAACCGCCTCCTTTCGCCATCTTCTTCATCTCCGGCGATACCCGACCGCAGCCGCCGCTGGTGACGAAGATTTCGAGCTACTCCAGCCACCTCTCGTCGAGCCACGGGTACAGGCAGGTGCGCCGTGACCTCCTCTACCCCTCTGTCCCTCTCAGATCGGCCGACGAATCATCATCACCGGCGTGAGCTCCGGCGGAGCACTGCCACCCCTCTGTTTCTCTCTCTCTCCCCACACCGACAGGCGGGGCCCACTGTCAGCATCTCCACTCGTTCCCGAAGCGGTACGAGTGGAGGCGTATTCACAGAATATGCTTTCGACGTCACCCCCTGGATTTCTTTTATTTGAATTAAATTCAAATGCTTTGACCCAAAACTTTGACCAGCCATTCTCGGTGTTCTGGGACCGGGGGTGCCCAGACTTGCCTGCCTGCAGCCTGTGGCGTGGCTCCATCAACAGCCCGGTACGGCCCAGCTTCAGCAGCAACAGCTCAAGAGACTCGCGAGGGGCCAAGCCTCGCGAGGCAGACGAGACCAAGACCTCCCTGGGGAGCAGTCTCACCAGGCTGGCTCCCGAGGAGCAGAGATATCTATGCAAGGAGCACCTGATGAGGTTCACATGACGTGAGCCATGACGACCAAGGCCAGGCGGGCGCTAGCGGGCGCAGTGTACAAGTTTCCTCTTTGGTGCTAAGGAGGCAAGCACAGGCGCGGAGTCCCGAGGAATCAAGCAAAGGTTTCATGATCGGTGCAACAAGACCAAGACCAGCAGGACGAAGGTCATCACGGAGCCCACAACAACGTCACCACTAGAGCCTTTGGCAGGCAAATAATACTTTTGTCAGGATAACTTGTACTAGTTGTCTCCCTTCAAAATTGCCGTTGTGGAATCCCTTCCCGCCTACATTTGGGAAGAGGACCAAGGCCACTATAAATAGGACTTAGCCACCACCGTAGCAAAGGACGGATCATTCAGATCATCCTCACAACCACCAGCTCATCGAGCCCAAGAACTCCTCACCTCCTGAGGTTGTTCATCCACTAGACTAGTTCATCCTCAGCCCCTCGAGGCAATCCACCACACACTGGAGTAGGGTATTACACCGCAAGGTGGCCCGAACTAGTATAAACCCTTGTGTCTCTCGTTCCTCGGGTTCGTCGAGCTAGGCTGTGGGATCTTGAGCCTGCGAGCTGGGGAGAGAGTGTTCTTCGTGCACACCCTAGATTTAGAACCTCTCAAGGGTCTGCGGAACCCGTAATCCGACATTTGGCGCGCCAGGTAGGGGTGCGCCGAAACCTCTCCTTCCAGCGATCCACGTACCACCGCTCCACTGCTTCCATGGCTGATGCTCGTCAAGCCCGTGCTGAGCGCCTAGCCGCTCTCAACGCTCGCGTCGCCTAAACGGCACCCGTCAACGGGCCTCCCCATTGCTCTCCATCACCCGCTGCCAACGCCGCCACTGGCCCGGCACGGAACAAGCAGCAGGCTTCGTTGCTGCACCCCTCCGTGCGGCGGGACGGCCGCACCACTACCCCATCGCTAACTCTGGCTGGCTTGTCTTCCCATGCTCGTCGCGGGCCCGCGGACGCGCAGGCTGCGCTAATCATGGCGCGCGAGCTCCTGCGCTATCGCCCGGTCTGTGATCTCGTCAGCACCGCTGGGGGCTCTCCTGCACTGTCCCTCCCGCTACCTCGCCCGCCTCCCGCCGCGGGCGACGTAGCCCATGGAGCGCCTCCACCACCTCCTCATCAAGACGTCACCCTCGGACCAAGACGTGCGGCCCCGTTGCGTGACCCGCCGCGCAGGGCTCCCGCGCGTGCAGAAGAAAGTTGCCAGGAGGTCCAGCGGCCGCAAGGGAACGCTCCTGCGCTCCTGGCACCACCACGTCAAGACCGCGTGCCGCCTGCGGCGGCGGCGCGTGGATATCAAGACCAGGCTCCACCTCCATGACGTGCTCCAGTGACCATGGCGGGCTGCCGCGCCTTCACCCCAGAGCTGCGCAGCGTTGTCCGGCCCAGCAAGTTCAAGCCTGACCTGCATCCGTGCTACGACGGCACCCCCGACCCTGCCGAGTTCCTGCAGCTCTATGAGCTGAGCGTCGAGGCAGCCAACGGCGAAGAGAAGGTTGTGGCAAACTGGTTTCCCTTGGCCCTCAAGGACGGCGCGCGCTCGTGGCTGCTGAAGCTGCCCTCGGGACCTATCTCCTCATAGGGCGAGATGCGCGAGCATTTCATCGCCAACTTCCAGGGCACTCGCGACCGCCCGCCGGCCTGCCGCGGCAGACCTGCGGCGCATCCGCAGCAGCCAGGGGAAACCCTGCACAAGTACATTCAGCGCTTCAACAACGTTCGCCTCAAGCTCCCCAAGGTGATGGACAAGGCCATCATCTCTGCATTCTCTGATGGCGTCCGTGATGTCAAGATGAAGGAGGAGCTCGCCATACACGAGGACCTGTGCACGGCCCTAGAGATGTTCAACATGTCGAACAAGTGCGCGAGAGCTGAGGAAGGATGCCTCTCCCTCCTCGAGCTCCCAGCTGCCGACTGAAAATACAAGAAGGCCAAGACCAAGAACGTGAAGCGCAAGGGGGGCGGTCGTGCTCCTGGCTGAACCGGAGATGAAGCGCTGATACGTCTCCAACGTATCTATAATTTATGAAGTATTCATGTTGTTATTTTATCATTCTTGGATGTTTTACAATCATTTTATAGCAACTTTATATCATTTTTTGGAACTAACCTATTGACCCAGTGCCCAGTGTCAGTTGTTGTTTTTTTGCATCTTTTTTACATCGCAGGAAATCAATACCAAACGGAGTCCAAACGTAATGAAACTCCACGGAGATTTTTTATGGACCAGAAGGAACCCAATGAGAAGCACTAGGGGGGTGCCCCGAGGGGGGCACAACCCACCAGGGCACGCCAGGCCCCCCTGGCGCGCCCAGGTGGGTTGTGCCCACCTCGGTGGCCTCCCGCACCCCCTCTTTGCACTATAAATTCCCAAATATTCTGAAACCCTTCGAGGTTAACCTAGATCAGAAGTCCCGCCGCTGCAAGGTCTCTGTATCCACGAAAACCAATCTAGACCCCGTTCGGGCACCCTGCCGGAGGGGTAGAATCATCTCCGGTGGCCATCTTCATCATCACGGCGGCCACCACGATGAGGAGGGCTTAGTCCACCCTCGGGGCTGAGGGTTTGTACCAGTAGCTATGTGTTTAATCTCTCTCTCTCGTGATCTATATCATGGGCTTTGTTAATATAGTAGGATCATATGATGTTTCTGCCCTCTATACTCTTGTTATGATGAATTGCATCTTCACCCTTTGAAGTTTTGTCTTGTCGAATTGAATATTTAGAGATGAGAACACATGATATATGTCTTGCAATTGAATACACGTGGTGACAATTGGGGTATCATATTGATTCACTTGATATATGTTATGGCATTCAACTCGCGGATTCCCACGGTGATATTGGGGTAATCTATGCATAGGGGTTGATGCACGTTTTTCTCCGGTAGAAACTTTGGGGTCTCTTTGTAGTTCTTTGTGTGGATTGGGTATTATGAATATGAATTTCCTTTGGTGTTATCTTAGTACGAACTCTTGATTAGATCGATCGGAAAGAATAGCTTGCGTTATTGTAGTACAAACTCTAGGATAGATCGAACACAAAGAATGGCTTTGAGATGGTTTCTTACCCTACAAACAATTCCTATCTTTTGTCCTCCGCTAATAGGAACTCGGGAGTGATTCTTCGTTACACTTTGAGGGATAATCATATGATCCAACTATGTTAGCACTGTTGGGATATTGCACTAGCGAAAGTACGGATCCTAGGCCTCATTTTTAAGTATTGCAATACCATTTTTTTGCCCGTTTACTATTTGCTACCTCGCTGATTTTTAAGCATCAATATTACTCTTTTATCACCATCTCTTCGCCGAACTAGTGCACCTATACAAACTGCCATTGTATTGGGTGTGTTGGGGACACAAGAGATTTCTTGTATTTGGTTGCAGGGTCGTTTGAGAGAGACCATCTTCATCCTACACCTCCCACGGATTGATAAACCTTAGGTCATCCACTTGAGGGAAAATTGCTACTGTCCTACAAAACTCTGCGCTTGGAGGCCCAACACGAGTCTACAAGAATAAAGTTCTGTAGTAGACATCAAGCTCTTTTCTGGCGCTTTTGCCCGGGAGGTGAGTGCATGAAGGTTTATCTTTAGATCTTGCAATTGAATCTTTTAGTTTCTTGTTTTAGCACTAGTTTGGTTTATAAAAGAAAACTACATAAAAATGGAATTGAGGTTGCATCATATTATTGATCATCTTTATAATATATTTCTTGAAAATGATGGATCAGAAAATTTTGCTCAATTGTTAGAAGAAGAAGTCAATAAAATGTTTGGCACAAAATATTTGAATGATGAGCATGATTGCAATGTTGTTAGTATGAATTCTTTGAATATCCATGATGCTAATGATATGCAAAGCCATAAGCTTGGGGATGCTATGTTTGATGAAGATGAAATTTTTAGTCCCCCAAGTTTTGATGAGAAAATTTATTATGATGATTGCATGCCTCCTATTTATGATGATTATATTGATGAAAGTGGATTTGGAGAGGTGATGACTTTATTTATTATAAATCCACTATTTTGGAAGAGGTTGCAATTGATTATGATAACAAAGTTCCTATCTATGATGATTATGGTGATGACATGTATGCTATAAAGAATTATGATAAGCATGAAACTTGTCATCATGATTTTAATTTGCAACCATATGATAGTTATTTTGTTGAGTTTTCTCCCACTACCATCGATGAGAATAAATTTGCTTATGTAGAGAGTAACAAAATTTCTATGATTATGCATTATGAAAAGAGTGCCTTATGTGATGGTTATATTGTTGAATTTCTTCATGATGCCACTGAAAATTATTATGAGGGAGGAACTTATGCTTGTAGGAATTGCAATAATATCAAGTTTCCTCTCTATGTGTTGAAAGTTTTGAAGTTATGCTTGTTTTGCCTTCCTATGAGAGTTGATTCTTGCTCTCATAATTTATTTGCTCACAAACTCCCTATGCATAGGAAGTGGGTTAGGCTTAAATGTGCTAGTAATATGATTCATCATGCTCTCTTTGTGTTTCAATTCTTATCTTTTATGTGAGCATCATTGAAATCGTCATGCCTAGCTAGGGGTGTAAAACGATAGCGCTTGTTGGAAGGCAACCCAACCTTTATCTTTTTGCTTTTTGGTTTTCTTGATGTTTTGCAATAAATATATAAAGGTGCCTTTGATTAGATGTGATTTTATGTTTTAATTAGTGTTTGTGCCAAGCAAATCCTTTGGGATCATGTTGGGTGATAGTTGATTTGACCCTGCTGAAAAACAGAAACTTTTGCGCTCACGAAAATGAGTCTCATTTTTAACAGAAGAGTTCCATTGAGTTGATTATTTTTGTAGAAGTTTAATATACAAATTTCTCACATGGTCCAGTTTTTTTCATAATTGTTTTAGTAGCAGAAGTATGGTTTGAGTCCAGATTACTACAGACTATTCTGTTTTTTGACAGATTCTGTTTTCAATGCATAGTTTGCTTGCTTCTAGTTTCTATGGCTTATATTGCTCAATATAAATTGTGGAAATGATTTGCTATAGTAGGAATTGTGTGGAAACAATTATGAATCTTTTATTTGACAGTACCAAAGTGAAATTGTTTTCGCTTTATCATACTAACCTATCTCACGAAGTTCCGTTAAGTTTTGTGTGATTGAAGGTTTTAAGTTTTTGGTGAGATGTCGATACGAGGAGAATAAGGAGTGAAAACACCATAAGCTTGGGGATGCCCAAGGCACCCCAAGGTAATATTCAAGGAAGATCCAAGCAACTAAGCTCGGGGATGCCTAGGGGATGCCCCGGAAGGCATCCCCTCTTTCGTCTCCAACATTATCGCTAACCTCACTTGGAGCTATGTTTTCATTAGTCACATGATATGTGTTTTGCTTGGAGCGTCAATTTATTTTATTAGTATTTGCTTTCTGTTATATAGAATAATGTTTTGCATCTTTTATCTCAATAAAAATTTTAAGTATAGCCTTTGCCATGCTTATTTTGCAAGTCTACATGTTGCTGTTTGAAAACAGAAAGTTTATCGTTGTTGCAAAAATTCCCGAGGAAAGTCAGAATGTGATAAAATGTTGAAACTTTTTGCATAATGAGCTCTGATAAATTTTATACAGTGTGGTATAATTTCATAATGATTGGAGTTGAATAAGTATTGATACTCTTACATTATTTACAGACTGTACTGTTTTGGCAGATTGCTGTTATGTTTGCATTGTTTGCATATGTTTGCTTGTTTAATGATAATATTTGAGGATAGGACTATTAAATATGCAGAGGAATTTAGTATGCAATGTTGAATAATAATTTTATTGATTTTCTACAGTAGAGTATGATAAGGTTTTTGCATTAGTTTATACTAACTTATCTCACTAGTTCTTGTTGAGTTTTGTGTGGACGAAGCTTTTGAGATTTAGGAAAACTGTGATATGAGACGAATTAAGGAGACACAAGAGCTCAAGCTTGGGGATGCCCGAGGCACCCCAAAACAATATTTCAAGAAGTCTCAAGCATCTAAGCTTGGGGATGCCCCGGTAGGTATCCCACCTTTCTTCTTCAACAATTATCGGTTAGTATCGGTTGAGCCTAAGTTTTTGCCTCTTCACATGATGTATGCTTTCCTAGGAATGTCATTTTATTTTGTTTTGTTGCTGTTTTAATAAAGATCTTAGATCTGAAAGTCTTTAATAAGAGAGAGTCCACAATTAGCTACCTATTTACTTAACTACTCGCTTGATCTTCACTTATATCTTTTTGGAAGTAGCTTGTCATTTGCTGTTGTGCTTTACTTATATTCTATGAGTAAATTGTTGAATAAATTGAATGTCATGAAGTTGATATCTTATCATGCCTAGTGGTAGCTTCACATAGGGTTTAGAAAGTGAAACCTTTTGAGGCTTGACAATCACAATATTGGTCATACAAGCAATTCACGAATAATTAGTATAAGGAAGAAAACTTTCGCATGCAAATACACTATCCTAGAAATCTTTTGTGATTGTGAGCCCCCATCGAAATATTATATGCTAAAATTATTGACGTTGGACAAGGAAGACAACGTAATGGTTTATGTTTGTTCATATTCACATAGAAGTCATATTGTCATAGATCCTTGCCCCCCATCTTTGCTAGCCAAAAATTCCGCACCAAGTAGAGATACTACTTGTGCATCCAAAAATCCTTAAACCCAAATCTTATTTTCAAGAGTCCACCATACCTACCTAAGGATTGAGCAAGATCCTTCAAGTAAGTTGTCATCGGTGCAATAAGGCAATATAAATTGTTTCTAAAAGTGTTAGATCATTTAGTGTAAGAGAAAATTGAGCGTTGTACAAACTTATGATGGCAAAGAAATAAAAGCGAAGGACTGCATAATAAAGGTTGCTATCATAAGGGGAAATATAACGTGACGTTCTCTTGCACTAAGGAATTGAGCATACAAAGAAATAAGCGCATGGCAACCTCTGCTTCCCTCCGCGAAGGGCCTATCTTTTAATTTTCAGTATTTATTTTTATGCAAAGAGTCAAAGTTATTCTCTCTATTCCTTTTTATTTTTCTCTTTTGGCAAGCATCATGTGGTGAGGAAAGATCTGGGCACATATGTCCAGTTGAATATGGGTAGCATGAGTTATTATTGTTGACATCACCCTTGAGATGAATACGTTGGGAGGCAAAACAATAAGCCCCTATCTTTCTATGTGTCCGGTTGAAACGTTTTGCTCATGTGTATGCGGTGAGTGTTAGCAATCATAGAAGACTATATGATAGTTGAGTATGTGGAGCTCTTACTTAAACTCTGTTGAAAAAGTTGAATTGCAATTGCTTGGTGACTAAGAACATAGGTTGTTGAGTTTCAAGAGAGTTCATTGTTTGAACCTTAACATGTGAATTGGTTGCTACTATAACATGAGAAGTTTTATAAGAAAGAATTGCTGTTATGATGCTAGGAAAAGTGATTGAAATTATCATTGATCAAACTTATGCACTTTGCTAGCATTCACACTTCATAAATTATTGCTTTTATCATTTACCTACTTGAACACGAGCAGGAAGTAAGCTTGGAGATTCTGATACGTCTCCAACGTATCTATAATTTATGAAGTATTCATGCTATTATTTTATCATTCTTGGATGTTTTACAATCATTTTATAGCAACTTTATATCATTTTTTACCTACTTGAACACGAGCAGGAAGTAAGCTTGGAGTCCAAACGCAACGAAACTCCACAGAGATTTTTTATGGACCAAAAGGAACCCAATGGGCCAAAGAAGAACCTAGGGGTGACCCGAGGGGGGCACAACCCAACAGGGCGTGCCAGGCCCCCCTGGCGCGCCCAGGTGGGTTGTGCCCACCTTGGTGGCCTCCCGCACCCCCCTCTTTGCACTATAAATTCCCAAATATTCCAAAACCCTTCGGGGTTAACCTAGATCAGAAGTTCCGCCGCTGCAAGGACTCTGTATCCACGAAAACCAATCTAGACCCTTTTCCGGCACCCTACCGGAGGGGGGGGGGGAATCATCTCCGGTGGCCATCTTCATCATCCCGGCGGCCACCACGATGAGGAGGGACTAGTCCACCCTCGGGGCTGTGGGTTTGTACCAGTAGCTATGTGTTTAATCTCTCTCTCTCTCTCTCTCTCTCTCGTGATCTATATCATGGGCTTTGTTAATATAGTCGGATCATATGATGTTTCTATCCTCTATACTCTTGTTATGATGAATTGAATCTTCACCCTTAGATGTTTTGTCTTGTCGGATTGAATATTCAGAGATGAGAACACATGATATATGTCTTGCAATTGAATACTCGTGGTGACAATTGGGGTACCATATTGATTCACTTGATATATGTTATGGCATTCAACTCGCGGATTCCCGCGGTGATATTGGGGTAATCTATGCATAGGGGTTGATGCACGTTTTTCTCTGGTAGAAACTTTGGAGTCTCTTTGTAGTTCCTTGTGTGGATTGGGTATTATGAATATGAATTTGCTTTGGTGTTATGTTAGGAACTCTTGATTAGATCGATCGGAAAGAATAGCTTGCGTTATTCTAGTACGAACTCTAGGATAGATCGAACAGAAAGAATAGCTTTGACATGGTTTCATAGCCTACAAACAATTCCTATCTTTTGTCCTCCGCTAATAGGAACTCGGGAGTGCTTCTTCGTTACACTTTGAGGGATAATCATATGATCCAACTATGTTAGCACTGTTGGGAGATTGCACTAGCGAAAGTACGGACCTTAGGCCTCATTTTTAAGCATCGCAATACCATTTTTGTGCCCGTTTAGTATTTGCTACCTCGCCGATTTTATTTATTCTGATTATAAAAATATATATCTACCCTTTTATCACCATATCTTCGCCGAACTAGTGCACCTATACAATTTGCCATTGTATTGGGTGTGTTGGGGACACAAGAGATTTCTTGTATTTGGTTGCAGGGTCGTTTGAGAGAGACCATCTTCATCCTACACCTCCCACGGATTGATAAACCTTAGGTTATCCACTTGAGGGAAAATTGCTACTGTCCTACAAAACTCTGCGCTTGGAGGCCCAACACGAGTCTACAAGAATAAAGTTGCATAGTAGACATCAAGCGCGGCTGCGACCACCTAGAGTCATCCAAGGGCAACTGCCTATTCTGCGCCATCCACAACGTACACAACCACAACACCAAGAACTGTCAGGAGCTCAGGGCCATTCGCGATGGGTGCTTCGGTCGACCCCCCGAGCGTAATGACCGAGGCTACGGCCATGGAGGAGGTCGAAGTGGAGGACGCTGGGACGACCGCGGCCCCCGCCAGGAGTGGCGCGACCAGCCTCATGAGGACCGCTGGCAGGACCAGCCTCGCGAGGGCGCGTGGAGGGACCGGCCTAGTGAGGACCATCCTCAGGGCAAGGCCGGGCTCCCTCCGCTGCCACCACCACCAAGGAGGAACGACCACCACCACCAGGACGAGGGGGCTGGGGGCTTCCAGGAGCCGCGCGCCATTGCCTGCATCTTGGGCGGCGCTCAGGCCCCAGCCTCCCAGCGCATCTTCAAGAAGTTTGCTCGCGAGGTGAAAGCGGCCCTCCCCAGGCTCGAGGCCACGCGCCCGCTCAGGTCGTCCAAGTGCACCATTACCTTCAGCTCGTCCGACCAGCTCAAGTGCGCAGCAACTGCCAATGCCCTATCGATGCTCTGCTCACCCATCATCAGCAATGTCCTTGTCACCAAGACCCTCATCAATGGCGGTGCAGGGCTCAATGTTTTGTCCATCGACACGATCAACCGTCTCCAAGTACCATACGACCAGCTGTAGCCGACCAAGCCCTTCTCAGGAGTAACCGACGGCTCCACCACCCAGATAGGATAGATCTGCCTCCCTATCACCTTCAGCAAGCACGACAACTACTGCACTGAGCTCATCGACTTTGACGTCGCTCACATTCACCTTTCGTACAACGCCATCCTAGGGTATCCGGCCCTGGCCAAGTTCATGGCACCGACCCATCATGGTTACAATGTCCTCAAGATGCCAGGGAGCTTCGGCGTCATCACGGTCGCCTGCGAGAAAAAAGACGTCGTGTGCTCTCTCGAGCGCGCTTACCAGGCCGCAACAATTGAAGACCCAGACAACGAAGGTGCCATCTACCCTCCTGAGGCCGTCCCCAATAAGAAAAAGCAGCTGCTCCGCCAAGAGCCCCAGGAGAGCGGTGTCTCCAGCGGCACCACCTCAGGACCTGCGCCCATGGATGGGGCGCCTCCCTCACTCGCATAGGAAGGGGCACCCGGCGCCCTCCTCAGGCTGGGCTCGGGGGCTCTCTTCTGGAGGGCCTCAGACCTAGCCAACTGAGGGAGTCCTGGATTAAGGGGTCCTCGGGCGTCCGGACTATAGTACGTGGGCCGGACTGATGGGCTGTGAAGATACAAAGACCGAAGACTCTACCCGTGTCCGGATGGGACTCTCCTTGGCGTGGAAGGCAAGCTTGGCCGCCAAATATGAAGATTCCTTTCTATATAACCGACTTTATGTAACCCTAGATGCCTCCGGTGTCTATATAAACCGGAGGGTTAGGCCCGTAGAGCCGAAAAATCATAGTCATACAGGCTAGACTTCTAGGGTTTTAGCCATTACGATCTCGTGGTAGATCAACTCTTGTAATACTCATATTCATCAAGATCAATCAAGCAGGAAGTAGGGTATTACCTCCATAGAGAGGGCCCGATCCTGGGTAATGTTGGGGAACGTAGTAATTTCAAAAAAAAAATCCTACGCACACGCAAGATCATGGTGATGCATAGCAACGAGAGGGGAGAGTGTTGTCCACGTACCCTCGTAGACCGAAAGCGGAAGCGTTATCACAACGCGGTTGATGTAGTCGTACGTCTTCACGATCCGACCGATCAAGTACCGAACGCACGGCACCTCCGAGTTCAGCACACGTTCAGCTCGATGACGTCCCTCGAACTCCGATCCAGCCGAGTGTTGAGGGAGAGTTTCGTCAGCACGACGGCGTGGTGACGATGATGATGTTCTACCGACGCAGGGCTTTGCCTAAGCTCCACAATGATATTATCGAGGTGTAATATGGTGGAGGGGGGCACCGCACACGACTAAAATATCGTATATCAATTGTGTTCAGAGGTGCCCCCTGCCCCCGTATATAAAGGAGCAAGGGGGGAGGCCGGCTGCCCTTGGGGCGCGCCAAGGAGAGGGGGGGAGTCCTCCTCCTAGTAGGAGTAGGACTCCCCTTTCCTAGTCCAACTAGGAAGAGAGAGGGGGAAGGAAAGAGAGAGAGAGGGAGAGGGAAAGAGGGGCCGCGCCCCCCTCCCCTAGTCCAATTCGGACTCCTCATGGGAGGGGGCGCGCCACCTCCTGGCTGCTGCCCTCTCTCTCCCCTCAGGCCCACTAAGGCCCAATACTTCCCCGGGGGGTTCCGGTAACCCCTCCGGCACTCCGGTTTTATCCGAAACTTCTCCGGAACACTTCCGGTGTCCGAATATAGTCGTCCAATATATCAATCTTTATGTCTCAACCATTTCAAGACTCCTCGTCATGTCCGTGATCACATCCGGGACTCCGAACAACCTTCGGTAGATCAAAACATATAAACTAATAATATAACTGTCATCGTAACGTTAAGCGTGCGGACCCTACGGGTTCGAGAACTATGTAGACATGACCGAGACACCTCTCCGGTCAATAAACAATAGCGGAACCTGGATGCTCATATTGGTTCCCACATATTCTACAAAGATCTTTATCGGTCAGACCGCATAACAACATACGTTGTTCCCTTTGTCATCGGTATGTTACTTGCCCGAGATTAGATCGTCGGTATCTCGATACCTAGTTCAATCTCGTTACCGGCATGTCTCTTTACTCGTTCCGTAATACATCATCCCGCAACTAACACATTAGTCACAATGCTTGCAAGGCTTACAGTGATGTGCATTACCGAGTGGGCCCAGAGATACCTCTCCGACAATCGGAGTGACAAATCCTAATCTCGAAATACGCCAACCCAACAAGTACCTTTGGAGACACCTGTAGAGCACCTTTATAATCACCTAGTTACGTTGTGACATTTGGTAGCACACAAAGTGTTCCTCCGGTAAACGGGAGTTGCATAATCTCATAGTCATAGGAACATGTATAAGTCATGAAGAAAGCAATAGCAACATACTAAACGATCGAGTGCTAAGCTAACGGAATGGGTCAAGTCAATCACGTCATTCTCCTAATGAGGTGATCCCGTTAATCAAATGACAACTCATGTCTATGGCTAGGAAACATAACCATCTTTGATTAACGAGCTAGTCAAGTAGAGGCATACTAGTGACACTCTGTTTGTCTATGTATTCACACATGTATTATGTTTCCGATTAATACAATTCTAGCATGAATAATAAACATTTATCATGATATAAGGAAATAAATAATAACTTCATTATTGCCTCTAGGGCATATTTCCTTCGTCTCCCACTTGCACTAGAGTCAATAATCTAGTTCACATCGCCATGTGACTTAACATCAATAATTCACATCACCATGTGATTAACACCCATAGTTCACATTGTCATGTGACCAACACCCAAAGGGTTTACTAGAGTCAATAATCTAGTTCACATCGCTATGTGATTAACACCCAAAGAGTACTAAGGTGTGATCATGTTTTGATTGTGAGATAATTTTAGTCAACGGGTCTGTCACATTCAGATCGGTAAGTATTTTGCAAATTTCTATGTCTACAATGCTCTGCATGGAGCTACTCTAGCTAATTGCTCCCACTTTCAATATGTATCTAGACCGTGACTTAGAGTCATCTAGATTAGTGTCAAAACTTGCATCGACGTAACCCCTTACGACGAACCTTTTGTCACTTCCATAATCGAGAAACATATCCTTACTCCACTAAGGATAATTTTGACCGCTGTCCAGTGATCTACTCCTAGATCACTATTTTACTCCCTTGCTAAAATCAGTGTAGGGTATACAATAGATCTGGTACACAGCATGGCATACTTTATAGAACCTATGGCCAAGGCATAGGGAATGACTTTCATTCTCTTTCTATCTTCTGCCGTGGTCGGGCTTTGAGTCTTACTCAATTTCACACCTTGTAACACAGGCAAGAACTCTTTCTTTGACTGTTCTATTTTGAACTACTTCAAAACTTATCAAGCGTCTTGATCTATCTCTATAGATCTTGATGCTTAATATGTAAGTAGCTTCACCGAGGTCTTTCTTTGAAAAACTCCTTTCAAACACTCCTTTATGCTTTGTAGAATAATTCTACATTATTTCCGATCAACAATATGTCATTCACATATACTTATTAGAAATGCTGTAGTGCTCCCACTCACTTTCTTGTAAATACAGGCTTCACCGCAAGTCTGTATAAAACTATATCCTTTGATCAACTTATCAAAGCGTATATTCCAACTCCGAGATGCTTGCACCAGTCCATAGATGGATCGCTCGAACTTGCATATTTTGTTAGCAATTTTAGGATTGACAAAACCTCCTGGTTGCATCATATACAACTCTTCTTTAATAAATCCATTAAGGAATGCTGTTTTGTTTATCCATTTGCCATATTTCATAAAATGCGGCAATTGCTAACATGATTCAGACAGATTTAAGCATAGATACGAGTGAGAAACTCTCATCGTAGTCAACACCTTGAACTTGTCGAAAACCTTTTTGCGACAATTCTAGCTTTGTAGACAGTAACACTACTATCACTCTCTGTCTTCCTCTTGAAGATCCATTTAATCTCAATGGCTCGCCGATCATTGGGAAAGTCAATCAAAGTCCATACTTTGTTCTCATATATGGATCTCATCTCACATTTCATGGCCTCAAGCCATTTCGCGGAATCTGGGCTCATCATCGCTTCCTCATAGTTCATAGGTTCGTCATGGTCAAATAACATGACCTCCGGAACAGGATTACGTACCACTCTGGTGTGGATCTCACTCTGGTTTACCTACGAGGTTTGGTAGTAACTTGATGTGAAGTTACATGATCATCATCATTAACTTCCTCACTAATTGGTGTAGGAGTCACAGGAACAGATTTCTGTGATGAACTACTTTCCAATAAGGGAGCAGGTACAGTTACCTCATCAAGTTCTACTTTCCTCCCACTCACTTCTTTCGAGAGAAACTCCTTCTCTAGAAAGGATCCATTCTTAGCAACGAATGTCTTGCCTTCGGATCTGTGATAGAAGGTGTACCCAACTGTCTCCTTTGGGTATCCTATGAAGACACATTTCTCTGATTTGGGTGTTAGCTTATCAGGATGAAACCTTTTCACATAAGCTTCGCAACCCCAAACTTTAAGAAACGACAAATTTGGTTTCTTGACAAACCACAGTTCATAAGATGTCATCTCAACGGATTTAGATGGTACCCTATTTAATGTGAATGCAGCTGTCTCTAATGCATAACCCCAAAACGATAGTGGTAGATCGGTAAGAGACATCATATATCGCACCATATCTAATAAAGTACGATTACGATGTTCGGACACACCATTACACTGTGGTGTTCCAGGTGGCATGAGTAGTGAAACTATTTCACATTGTTTTAACTGAAGGCCAAACTCGTAACTCAAATACTCTTCTCCACGATCAGATCGTAGAAACTTTATTTTCTTGTTACGATGATTTTCCGCTTCACTATGAAATTATATGAACTTTTCAAATGTTTCAGACTTCTGTTTCATTAAGTAGATATACCCATATCTGCTCAAATCATCTGTGAAGGTCAGAAAATAATGATACCTGCTACGAGCCTCAATTTTCATCGGACCACATACATCTGTATGTATGATTTCCAACAAATCTATTGCTCTCTCCATAGTTCCAGAGAACGGCGTTTTAGTCATCTTGCCCATGAGGCACGGTTCGCAAGCATCAAGTGATTTATAATCAAGTGATTCCAAAATCCCATCAGTATGGAGTTTCTTCATGCGCTTTACACCAATATGACCTAAACGGCAGTGCCACAAATAAGTTGCACTATCATTATTAACTTTGCATCTTTTTGCTTCATTATTATGAATATCTGTATCACTACGATCGAGATCCAACAAACCATTTTATTGGGTGTATGACCATACAAGGTTTTATTCATGTAAACAGAACAAAAACTATTCTCTAATTTAAATGAATAACCGTATTGCAACAAACATGATCAAATCATATTCATGCTCAACGCAAACACCAAATAACACTTATTTAGTTTCAACACTAATCCCAAAAGTATAGGGAGTGTGCGATGATGATCATATCAATCTTGGAACTACTTCCAACACACATCGTCACCTCGCCTTTTACTAGTCTCTGTTTATTCTGCAACTCCCGTTTTGAGTTACTACTTGAGCAACTGAACCAGTATCAAAATACCGAGGGGTTGCTATAAACACTAGTAAAGTACACATCAATAACATGTATATCCAATATACCTTTGTTCACTTTTGCCATCCTTCTTATCCACCCAATAGTTGGGGTAGTTCCGCTTCCAGTGACCAGTCCCTTTGCAGTAGAAGCACTTATTCTCAGGCTTAGGACCAGACTTAGGCTTCTTCACTTGAGCAGCAACTTGCGTGCTGTTCTTCTTGAAGTTCCCCTTCTTCCCTTTGCCCTTTTCTTGAAACTAGTGGTCTCGTCAACCATCAACACTTGATGTTTTTCTTGATTTCTACCTTCGTCGATTTCAGCATCACGAAGAGCACGGGAATTACTTTCGTCATCCCTTGCATACTATAGTTCATCACGAAGTTCTACTAACTTGGTGATGGTGACTAGAGAATTCTGTCAATCACTATTTTATCTGGAAGATTAACTCCCACTTGATTCAAGCGATTGTAGTACCCAGACAATCTGAGCACATGCTCACTGCTTGAGCTATTCTCCTCCATCTTTTAGCTATAGAACTTGTTGGAGACTTCATATCCCTCAACTCGGGTATTTGCTTGAAATATTAACTTCAACTCCTGGAACATCTCATATGGTCCATGACGTTCAAAACGTCTTTGAAGTCCCGATTCTAAGCCGTTAAGCATGGTGCACTAAACTATCAAGTAGTCATCATATTGAGCTAGCCAAACGTTCATAACGTCTGCATCTGCTCCTGCAATAGGTCTGACACCTAGCGGTGCATCAAGGACATAATTCTTCTGTGCAGTAATGAGGATAATCCTCAGATCATGGATCCAATCCGCATCTTTGCAACTAACATCTTTCAACATAATTTTCTCTAGGAACATATCAAAAATAAACACAGGGAAGCAACAACGCGAGCTATTGATCTACAACATAATTTGCAAAATACTATCAGGACTAAGTTCATGATAAATTTAAGTTCAATTAATCATATTACTTAAGAACTCCCACTTAGATAGACATCCCTCTAATCCTCTTAGTGATCACGTGATCCATATCAACTAAACCATGTCCGATCATCACGTGAGATGGAGTAGTTTCAATGGTGAACATCACTATGTTGATCATATCTACTATATAATTCACGCTCGACACCTTTCGGTCTCCGTGTTCCGAGGCCATATCTGCATATGCTAGGCTCGTCAAGTTTAACCTGAGTATTCCGCGTGTGCAACTGTTTTGCACCCGTTGTATTTGAACGTAGAGCCTATCACACCCGATCATCACGTGGTGTCTTAGCACGAAGAACTTTCGCAATGGTGCATACTCAGGGAGAACACTTTTATCTTGAAATTTTAGTGAGAGATCATCTTATAATGCTACCGTCAATCAAAGCAAGATAAGATGCATAAACGATAAACATCACATGCAATCAATATAAGTGATATGATATGGCCATCATCATCTTGTGCTTGTGATCTCCATCTCCGAAGCACCGTCATGATCACTATCGTCACCGGCGCGACACCTTTATCTCCATCGTAGTATCGTCGTCGTCTTGCCAACTTATTGCTTTTACGACTATCGCTACTGCTTAGTGATAAAGTAAAACAATTACATGGCGATTGCATTGCATACAATAAAGCGACAACCATATGGCTCCTGCCAGTTGCCGATAACTCGGTTACAAAACATGATCATCTCATACAATAAAATATAGCATCATGTCTTGACCATATCACATCACAACATGCCCTGCAAAAACAAGTTAGATATCCTCTACTTTGTTGTTGCATGTTTTACGTGGCTGCTACGGGCTTAGCAAGAACCGTTCTTACCTACGCATCAAAACAACAACGATAGTTTGTCAAGTTGGTGCTGTTTTAACCTTCGCAAAGACCGGGTGTTTGTCAAGTCGGTTCAACTAAAGTGAGAGAGACAGACACCCGCCAGTCACCTTTAAGCAACGAGTGGTCGCAACGGTGAAACCAGTCTCGCGTAAGCGTACGCGTAATGTCGGTCCGGGCCGCTTCATCTCACAATACCGCCGAACCAAAGTATGACATGCTGGTAAGCAGTATGACTTATATCACCCACAACTCACTTGTGTTCTACTCGTGCATAGCATCAACGCATAAAACCAGGCTCTGATACCACTGTTGGGGAACGTAGTAATTTCAAAAAAAAAATCCTACACACACGCAAGATCATGGTGATGCATAGCAACGAGAGGGGAGAGTATTGTCCACGTACCCTCGTAGACCGAAAGCGGAAGGGTTATCACAACGCTGTTGATGTAGTCGTATGGCTTCACGATCCGACCGATCAAGTACCGAACGCACGGCACCTCCGAGTTCAGCACACGTTCAGCTCGATGACGTCCCTCGAACTCCGATCCAGCCGAGTGTTGAGGGAGAGTTTCGTCAGCACGACGGCGTGGTGACGATGATGATGTTCTACCGACACAGGGCTTCGCCTAAGCTCCGCAACGATATTATCGAGGTGTAATATGGTGGAAGGGGGCACCGCACACGGCTAAAATATCGTATATCAATTGTGTTCAGAGGTGCCCCCTGCCCCCGTATATAAAGGAGCAAGGGGCAGGCCGGCTGCCCTTGGGGCGCGCCAAGGAGAGGGGGGGAGTCCTCCTCCTAGTAGGAGTAGGACTCCCCTTTCCTAGTCCAACTAGGAAGAGAGAGGGGGAAGGAAATAGAGGGAGAGGGAGAGGGAAAGAGGGGCCGCGCCCCCCTCCCCTAGTCCAATTCGGACTCCTCATGGGAGGGGGCACGCCACCTCCTGGCTGCTGCCCTCTCTCTCCCCTCAGGCCCACTAAGGCCCAATACTTCCCCAGGGGGTTCCGGTAACCCCTCCGGCACTCTGGTTTTATCCGAAACATCACCGGAACACTTTCGGTGTCCGAATATAATCGTCCAATATATCAATCTTTATGTCTCGACCATTTCGAGACAACTCGTCATGTCCGTGATCACATCCAGGACTCCGAACAACCTTCGGTACATCAAAACATATAAACTCATAATATAACTGTCATCGTAACCTTAAGCGTGCGGACCCTACGGGTTCGAGAACTATGTAGACATGACCGAGACACCTCTCCGGTCAATAACCAATAGCGGAACCTGGATGCTCATATTGTTTCCCACATATTCTACGAAGATCTTTATCGGTCAGACCGCATAACAACATACGTTGTTTCCTTTGTCATTGGTGTGTTACTTGCCCGAGATTCGATCATCGGTATCTCGATACCTAGTTCAATCTCGTTACCGGCAAGTCTCTTTACTCGTTCCGTAATACAGCATCGCGCAACTAACTCATTAGTCACAATGCTTGCAAGGCTTATAGTGATGTGCATTACCGAGTGGGCCCAGAGATACCTCTCTGACAATCGGAGTGACAAATCCTAATCTCGAAATACGACAACCCAACAAGTACCTTTGGAGACACCTGTAGAGCACCTTTATAATCACCCAGTTACGTTGTGACGTTTGGTAGCACACAAAGTGTTCCTCCGGTAAACGGGAGTTGCATAATCTCATAGTCATAGGAACATGTATAAGTCATGAAGAAAGCAATAGCAACATACTAAACGATCGAGGGCTAAGCTAACGGAATGGGTCAAGTCAATCATGTCATTCTCCTAATGAGGTGATCCCGTTAATCAAATGACAACTCATGTCTATGGCTAGGAAACATAACCATCTTTGATTAACGAGCTAGTCAAGTAGAGGCATACTAGTGACACTCTCTTTGTCTATGTATTCACACATGTATTATGTTTCCGATTAATACAATTCTAGCATGAATAATAAACATTTATCATGATATAAGGAAATAAATAATAACTTTATTATTGCCTCTAGGGCATATTTCCTTCAGGTAAACATTGTGTCCCCCGTCTCCTGTTACCATCGACCTTAGATGCATAGTACGACACCGACATTGGTGCTTTCATTGAGAGTTCCACTGTGCCGTCCTCAAAAGGTTTGATGGCTCCTTCAATCATCTACAACGATGCTGTCCGAGGGGAAGTTTTCCTACCCAGACAGGTCTTCGTGTTCGGTGGCTTCGCACTGCGGGCCAACTCGCTTGGCCGCCTAGAGCAGATCGACAGCTACGCCCCTGGCCATCAGGTCAGATTTGGAAGCTTGAACTACGTCACAGATATCCGCGGAGACTTGATCTTCGACGGATTCGAGACCATGGCAGCCGCTCCCTGCCACCACGATGAGCATGACCTAAATTTGCCATCGGACCATACCCAGGAGATAGCACCTGTAAACGCTCCGGCCCTAGATCCGGAGCAGATTGCGTCATCCAAGGATGGGAAGCTCAGCCCCACCACGGAGGCCGCAGACTCAGCGGCGTTGGAGCCGCACACAGACCCAGCCTCGAACGAGATCTGCGTCATCGGAACCTCGGAGTCCTCGCCGGCGACAAGTTCCGAACCACATATATCCGCGGCCATCAGGCCTGATCAGGCGTCGATTGTCGAATTTGACGCCGCGGACATCTTCCAACACTCACCTTTAGGTGACGTACTGAACACATTAAAAACCCTTTCCTTAGCAGGGGACTTACAATTGAATTATATCCGGTTTGAGCGGGGGGCTGATGAAGGGGAATTTTGTTTCCCACCCACCTCCCATTTTATAGCCACTGTCGAAGACTTAACCGACATGCTTGACTACGGCTCAGAAAACATCGACGGCATGGACGACGATGCTGGAGAGGAGCAGGCCGAAAACCCATCATTTACCGGACGTTGGACGGCCACCTCCTCATATGACGTATACATGGTGGATACACCCAAAGAGAATAGCGGCGGTGACAAGGAAGATCCAGTCGAGGATGAACCTCCTGAGATACAACCAAAGCGCTGACGTCAGCAGCGCCGCTCCAAGTCACGCCGCAGAAAAGACAGCAATACCGGCACAGGAGACAATAACACTCTGGATGTTACCAAAGACAGAGAAGACCCCGACGAGCACACTGCCGAACAGGACGACTGGGGAGATCGGCAAGATAGCCCTGATAAACAGGCCGTAAACGAAGACTCGGAGGACAGTAATTATCTTCCACCCTCCGAGGATGAGGTGAGCCTTGGCAACGAGGGTTTCATCGTGCCTGAGGAACCTCTCGAGCAGGAGCGCTTTAAGTGCCGGCTGATAGCCACCGCAAGGAGCCTGAAGAAGAAGCAGCAGCAGCTTCAAGCTGGCCAATATCTGCTCAACGATAGATGGACTAATGTCCTGGCAGCCGAGGAATATGGCCTCAAGCGTCCAGCCAAAAGTTACCCAAAGCGCAGGCTACTACCTCAATTTGACGATGAGGCCCCCGAGCCCATTCCAACAGCGCATAATGCGGTTGACGGACCACCACGTGGTCGGGACAAGGCGACAACTCAAGCCGAACACCGGCCAATACCACCTCACCGTAAAGATAGACATACAACAGCTCGGCGGTATACATATGACCTACGTCAGGACCTGGACAATAGAGCAGGGCAGACTGGATCGATCTACGGATCGTGAGGGCGTGCCCCAACACACGACGACGGCTATCTAGCTGGACGTGACAAGTATAATCACACACGGGCCGAGAACCGCACACGGACTCCATCTGAGCTATGTCGTGACGTGGCCCGATATAGAGGCGCCGCACACCCCTCTACTTCACTGACGAAGTAATGGACCATGAGTTCCTAGAATGGTTTAAACCCGTCAATATCGAATCATATGATGGAACAACAGATCCCGCGGTATGGGTTGAGGATTTCCTTCTCCAAATTCATATGGCATGCGGTGATGACCTCCACGCCATCAAAAACCTCCCGCTAAAACTCAAGGGGCCAGCTCGGCACTGGTTAAATAGTCTTCCTGAAAATTCCATTGGCAGCTGGGAGGACCTGGAAGACGCCTTCCGCGACAACTTCCAAGGTACATACGTCCGACCACCGGATGCAGACGACTTAAGTCAAATAGTCCAACTGCCCGGAGAGTCAGCCAGGAAATTCTGGACTAGATTCTTAACTAAAAAGAACCAGATCATCGACTGTCCGGATGCCGAAGCCCTAGCGGCCTTTAAGCATAGCATCCATGACGAATGGATCGCCCGACATCTCGGCCAGGAAAAGCCGAAGTCAATGGCAGCCCTCACGGCACTCATGACCCGCTTTTGCGCGGGCGAAGATAGTTGGCTAGCCCGCATCAATAATAATGCAAGTGAACCTGGCACTTCTGAAGCCAACAACAACAACAACGGCAAGCCTCGGCGCAACAGGCATCAGATTCGAAACAATGGTGACAATACGGATGACATGGCGGACAACGCCGGATTCAGCGGCTCCAAGTCCGGTCAGCGGAAGAAGCCATACAAAAGGAATAATCCGGGCTCTTCCAGGTTGGACCGTATAATCGATCATCTATGTCAGATCCACGGCACCCCTGATAAGCTAGCCAACCATACCAACAAAGAATGTTGGGGTTTTAAACAGGCCGGCAAGTTAAATGCCACAAATAAGGAGAAGGAGTCGCAAAGTGAAGACGACGACAAAGAGCCCCGCCCGCCGAACACAGGAGGACAGGAGAAGTTCCCTCCCCAAGTTAAAACTGTGAACATGATATACGCTACCCATATCCCCAAGAGGGAGCGAAACGCGCGCTCAGGGACGTCTATGCAATAGAGCCAGTCGCCCCAAAATTCAATCCATGGTCACCCTGTTCGATCACCTTCGATTGCCGGGATCATCCGACCAGTATCCGTCATGGCGGCTTAGCCATACTGGTCCTCAACCCAATCATTGATGGATTCCACCTCACATGAGTCCTCATGGATGGGGTAAGCAGCCTTAACCATCTCTATCAGGATATAGTGCCCAAAATGGCCATCGATCCTTCAAGGATCAAGCCCACAAAATCTACCTTCAAAGGAGTCATACCAGGTGTAGAGCCCGCTGTATAGGCTCAATCACACTGGAGGTTGTCTTCGGATCCCCGGAAAACTTTCGAAGCGAAGAGTTGATCTTCGATATCGTCCCCTTCCGCAGTGGCTATCACGCGCTGCTCGGACGAACCACATTTGCTCGATTCAATGCGGTGCCACACTATGCTTATCTCAAGCTCAAGATGCCCGGTCCACGCGGTGTCATAACAATTAATGGAAACACAGAACGCTCCCTCCGTACCGAGTAGCACACCGCTGCCCTAGCAGCAGAAGTACAGAGAGACCTTTTCAAGCAGAATTTCAATTCGGCTGCCAAGCTCCCGGACACTGTCAAACGAGTCCGGACTACTCTGCAGCATGACAGTCCAGCTCGTCAAAACCTCGACTAGCAGTTCGGCCTTCGTCCTAGCCCCGACCAAACGGCGGAGTTCGTTCCGCACGTACATAACTACGCACTCAAAATACCATGGGCTAAGACGGAGGCATAACCAGATTGTGGTCCATAATACGGCTTGACCTCCTCTGGACACACATACTTTCACTTTTTCTTTTTTTTCAGGTTTATTTTCCGCAGGCTTCTTCGGATGACCTGATCATCGGTCCTCTCGACAGGATGGATATACCAAGATGGCAGGAAGCACGAACGTATAATGGAATTTCTAGGCGGTCTCTTCAATGATCAATCTACCTGTTTTCAGAACCCGCACGCAGCTCTTCCTTGGTTGTGGCATGTTAAATAGCCCGGTTGCTTATCGCACTACTTGTACAAATACGCTTCGACGTATTAATCAAACTATAATGGAAACAGTTTGCGGCACTAGCTTGCCACCTATCTATTTTTTGATAATCTTATCAAATTGCACCCGTACACTTTGGTACGTTTTACTCTACTAGGGGCTTCATTGCGACCCACAATACGGCAACAAAGTCCGAACACTTTTTACAGTATAGTTCGGTACCCCGAATTTAGTATTATATGCATTGGCTCCGAATCATGTCTTTGGTCAATAGTTGGGTTGCCCGGCTCCTGTGCTTACTACCTTATGTTCCGCTATATTGGCTACGGTAGTAAAGGGAGAACTACTGCGATTGTGTCCCGGTTTATCCGGATGAGCACCTCAGTAGAGAACGCCGAAAACTGACTATCATGATGCGCGTGAGCCGGTCAGCTCTTCGGAGGTTTCAAATCTTTATCGTTTTTTCCGCATTATGCGATGAATCGGCTCTTACCCGATCAGGTGTTTACAGTAACCTAGTTCGGATACTAGGGGCTGCGCCTAAATTTTCATTGTCAAACTCCTATGGCTAAGTGAGGGTGATAAAGCCACATAGTCTGATTGCCTGGTTCGTTGTGCTAAACACCTCCTTCAAGGACCAAACAATTGGATCAAGAGTGTTTAAATTCCATCCCGAACACCCCCGTACTACCTACGTGGGGGCTGAAGCCGACGACTGGCCAACTCTCAGATTAAATAAAAACGGCCGCACAGGAGGTAAAATTTTAAATAATAAACAAGCATTATATTACATATCAGCTCTGTTTCAGACTACAGGATAGGATAACATGAATGTATTCATTCGAAGATAATGTCCTTAGCACATTGCTCCTCTATACTACAGGATCCCTTGAGGACATCATCAAAATACCGCTCGGGCATGCGGTGCACCTCGCCCGCGGGCGGTCCCTCGGTCGTGAGCTTGACACGGGTGAAGGCCATCCGCGCATCTTTGATGCAGACCGATCGTTTGATGATGTCAAGCCAGGGGCAGGCATTGACTAGCCGCTTCACGAGCCTGCAGTAACTGCTGGGCATGCCTTCGGCAGGCCATAGCCGGATTGTCAAATCCCTCATGGCTAGTTCGGCCGCCCTATGCAGTTCGACCAGCTCCTTCAGCTGATCGCTAAAGGGCACCAGATGTTCTGGCGCAAGATATTGCGACCAGAACAGCTTCTCCATTGAGCTCCCCTCTTCGGTGCAGAAGAATTCCGCAGCGTCAGACACACTGCGCGGGAGATCCGCAAACGCCCCTGGAGAACTCCAAATCCGGGTTAGTAAGAGATACCTCCTGTTCACATACTTGCTTTGCATAATAAAAGCCTTACCCGCCGCGATCTTCTTGGCCTCCTGGATTTCCTGGAGGGCGCCCTGGGCTTCAACCCGGGCTTCCTTTGCGCACTGGCGAGCCTTGGCGAGTTCGGTCTCTCGATCCGCGATGTCCCGCTCCAAGGAATCACATTCTTTGACGGTGTCCTGGAGCTCCTGCTGGACCTCACTAACCCTGACCTCGTGTTTTTCACGGGCGGGTTGCTCCTTTGCTGCTTTCCTTTTGGCCTCAGCCAGCGCTTTCTTGAGGGTTTCCACCTCAGTCGCCGCTCCTACACATATTAGGGCACTATAGTCAATACACATCATTTATTCTTTATGAATATATAACAGGTCTTTACAAACCTCGCCTATCCTCCAGTTGCTTCCTTGCTTGGCCGAGATCCTCTTTGGCCAGCTCCAGTCTCTGCTTCAGTCCGGAGACTTCGGCATCATGGGAAGTCGTAGCCAGCAGCGACGCCTGCTTATTCACATAAGACATCACTACTAGAAAAAGGGCTATAGATGGGATTGACACTAATGGCGCACCAGACAAGTGGTGCGCCATTAGTATATACTAATGGCGCACCACCTTCTGATACGCCATTAGAGTTGAAACTACTAATGGCGCACCTGGCCCAGGGTGCGCCATTAGTATCCTAATTTTTTTTTAACTAGTGCGCCTGTCCAAACATACTAATGGCGCATCTAGACGTAGTGCGCCATTAGTAGTTGAAACTACTAATGGCGCACCTGGCCTAGGGTGCGCCATTAGTATCAAATTTTTTTTAACTAGTGCGCCTGTCCAAACATACTAATGGCGCATCCGGACACAGTGCGCCATTAGTAGTTGAAACTACTAATGGCGCACCTTGCCCAGGGAGCGCCATTAGTATCAAAAAAAAATTTAACTAGTGCACCTGTCCAAACATACTAATGGCGCATCCAGACAGAGTGCGCCATTAGTGGTTGCAACTAGTAATGGCGCACCTGTCCAATGGTGCGCCATTAGTATCAAAATTTTTTTTAACTAGTGCACCTGTCCAAACATACTAATGGCGCACCACCAGTAGGTGCGCCATTAGTAACCTGGATTACTAATGGCGCATTTAGAGTTGGTGCGCCATTAGTAAGTGGGCAGCAACAAGATATTTTGGACAGCCTCTCCTACCCACACTCACTTTCTCCCCACTTCATTCTCTCCACCTCCTCCTTGTCTCGGGTGCCTCCTCTTTTTGACCTCATTTCCACCATAGATTCATTCAATTTAAGTGGTTAAATTACCTTGTTTTGACAGGTAAGTAAGGGGGGAAGCTATATTTATGTTGTTCTCCCTACAACAATGTGCACATGCACTTTTTATGGCCTAGCTAGATCTATGTATGTTCGTGGTGTTGCATATGTTTGTGGTGTTGCATATGTGTTTGTGTTTGGAGGTGTACCGGTATTTGAAATGCGATAGTTGCCAATATTTTGCCGGAGTGTTGATTCATTTCCGTTTCGGCGAGAATTTTGGCATTAAGCATTCTTTTTGGTCCTATTTTTAGGGAAAGTCATGCCAAATTTTTTCTTGGTTCTAAAATATCGTTTGGCTCTACCCCGCAGGCGACCATGGTCCGCATGATGACCGAAGGCATCGTGAATAGGTTTTTGAGGTCCGCGAAGGCCGAGATGCTTGAAAAGAACGAGACGGAGATAAGATGTCAGTGTCGAAGATGCAAGCTGAAGAGCCTTATTGCGGACCCGGAATCCTGGCAGGTGCGGGACCACCTGCTCTTGCGTGGTTTCATGGATGGCTATCGGTGGCAAGGTGATGAAGATGACTACGAAGTCGTCCATGGGGGCCGGGCAAGAAATGAGGAAGGGCAGCAAGACAACCACCGCGGCTCGGGCGGGCGAGAAGACGAAGAATCCCCAGGAGATGATCACGACGGTGATGTTGTACACAGTCATCATGTAGAAGATGCAGGACATGATGATGAGGAAGATGCCGGAGCAGACGACGGGCATGATCATGAAGATGATGATGCCGGCGGAGCAGACGACGCTGGACCATCGATGGGCTGGGTGCAGGACCCTCATATTCAAGAGCTGCTTCTCAAGCAGACGGATAACGCAAGAGCTGCCGCCCGAGAGAAAGCCAAGCTGGATCAACTGGAGATAGACGCGATTACTCCATTGTGCGGCGTCACTCGATACAAGAAGAGGAAGAAAGCTCCTCGAAAAGTGGTGTGGTACTTTCCGATCACTCCTCGTTTGCAGCGGTATTTCGCGGACCCTAAGGTAGCAAAGCTCCTGCGTTGGCACGCGGATAGGGAGGAGAAGAAGCGAGAAGATGACGCAAATGATCCGGAGATAGATAAAAAAGACAAGATGCTGAGTCACCCTAAGGATGCGAGCCAGTGGCAAGCGTTGAACTTCGAAGACCTGGAATTTCGGAACGATCCAAGGAACATCGTGCTGGGCGCGAGCACCGATGGAGTCAATCCGTTTGGCAGCCAGAGAAGCACACATAGCACCTGGCCTGTGTTTGTGTGGATGTACAACCTTCCCCCCTGGTTGTGCATGAAGAGGAAGTAGATTCACATGAGTATGCTAATCGAAGGACCGAAACAACCAGGGAACGACATCAATCTATATCTGGGGCTGCTGAAAGAGGAGCTAGACACGCTGTGGAAAATGCCAGCCAATACGTGGGACGCCGCAGAGAAAGAATATTTCCCTATGAGAGTCGCGCTGCTCACGACGGTGCACGACTATCTCGGTTACGGATATCTCGCAGGGCAGGTGGTCCACGGATTTTCTGGATGCGTCAGGTGCATGGATGACACAACGTATCGCCAGCTAGATAGAGATCCCGGGTCTTCGAAAACCGTGTTCATGGGACATCGAAGGTGGCTTCGCGACGATGACCCGTCAAGAAAACGCAAGGATCTATTCAATGGTGAAACCGAACCCCGAGGACGCCCGCGTACGAGGAGCGGCGAGGAAATAGACGAGCTGTTGAAAAATTGGAAAGACTGCCCACTGCCGGGAAAGAAGCAAAAGGCGCCAGAGCCGGGAAAGAAGCGAAATGCGCCAGAGCCGCTGCTGAAGGTATGGAAAACGAGGTCTGTTTTCTGGGACTTGCCGTACTGGAAGATCCACCGTGTGCCTCACAGCCTTGATGTCATGCATATCACGAAGAACGTGTGCGAGAGTCTGCTTGGTACCCTGCTCAACATGCCAGAGAGGACCAAAGATGGGCCGAAAGCAAGGGCAGACTTGAAATCAATGGGCATCAGGCAGGAGCTTCACGCTATATATGATGATGATGATGATGATGATGATGATGATGATGAGGCGAAGCAGGACACGGAAAGTCGTCGCAAAGGCAAAAAGGCCAAGAAGACCGGAAATGACTACCCTCCCGCGTGCTTCACTCTAAGTCAGGAGGAGATCGAGCAGTTTTTCACCTGCCTCGTAGGAGTAAAACTTCCTTACGGTTACGCGGGGAAGATAAGCAGATACCTAGACCTAGCGAAGCTGAAGTTCAGCGGGATGAAGTCTCACGACTGTCACGTGCTGATGACGCAGATACTTCCAGTTGCAATCCGTGGGATCATGGACGCGCACGTCCGTGAAACGCTATTTGGCCTATGCAACTTTTTCGACGTCATCTCTCGGAAGTCTGTTGGTGTGAGGCAACTCAGAAGGCTACAGGAAGAGATCGTGGTGATAGTATGCGAGCTTGAGATGTACTTCCCGCCCGCATTCTTCAACGTTATGGTGCATCTGCTGGTCCATATTGTGGACGATATCATCCAACTCGGGCCGACGTTCCTGCACAGCATGATGCCGTTCGAAAGGATGAATGGTGTCATCAAAGGATACATTCGCAACATGTCACGTCCAGAGGGAAGCATAGCCAGGGACTTTCTGACCGAAGAGTGCATCTCCTACTGCACGAATTATGTAGGCATCGAGAACCCCGTTGGTCTGCCCGTCAACAGGCACCTCGGCAGGCTCGCTGGATGGGGTCACCGTGAGGGTCGCCGCGAAATGCATGTCGACTTCGAGGGTCGACTCGCCGACTTTGAAAGAGCAAACCTAGTCGCGCTACAACACATAGACGTGGTCGATCCTTGGGTGGTAGAGCACAAAACCTTTATTAAGAAGACGTACAATGACCGAGGCCAACAGAGGACGGACGGAGATATACTCAAAGAGCACAACTCATGTTTCACGCGTTGGTTCAAGCAGAAGCTTCTGTCGTACCCTTTACATGAGGATTCTTCCGCGGAAGAACAACTCATATTCGCCTTGTCACAGGGCGCCGAGCACAACCTGATGACCTATGAGGCGTACGATATCAACGGCTACACATTCTACACCGAGGCCAAGGACATGAAGAGCGATGGTTATCAGAACTCCGGGGTAACGATGGAATCCTACACTGGTAACGACAAGGACAGATACTACGGAAGGATCGAGGAGATCTGGGAGCTGAGCTACGCTGGAGAGAAGGTCCCAATGTTCCGTGTCAGATGGGCCAAGAGCGTCCTAAAAGAAGACCGGTATTTCACCACCATGGTTATACCCGAAGCCAAATCCAAGACCGCAGGCGCAAACATCACCGCGAAAAATGAGCCATGGGTACTGGCTTCCCAAGTGGACCAATGCTTCTTCATTACCGACCCGTCAAAGCCCAGTCGTGTTGTCGTGAGGAGAGGCAAAAGGAAGATCATCGGAATGCATGGAGTAGCCAATGAGCAAGACTTCGACAAGTACGGCGACCCGAGAATCGAACATGATGACGATGATGAAGTAGCAGCATACACCACAAGAAGAAGCAGGACCACCCTACCTAAAGGACGTCCGTTCCACAGAAGAACTCCATTTGCGAAAAAGAAGGGCAAGAAGATTGTGAACAGATAGCTAGCTAAGATCGATTGTATTTAAATCGTAGCCTTCATTTCTCGATTGTATTTCATGGGCACTTTTTGAACTATCATGAATATTTTTAAATTTCATGGACACTCGATCTCGATCCCCCTCCATCTCGATCGCTATCCCACCTCGCCAGATCCGGTCCCCCTCGCCGCCGAGCACCCCCCGGTCCACTGGCCCCCCGCACCCCGCGCACCCTCCCCCGCTCCACCGGCATTACTGTTTGATGATATTTTTAAAAAAATTATTACTGTCTTATAAAAAAATATTACTGTTATGATTTAAACAAGTTTGAATATATTTAAACACAAATAAATATCAAACAGCATTTTAAATTTATAAAAAAAATTGTGGATCCTGGGAATCGAACCCAGGACCTCCTGGTGTGAGAACTGGCTGCTGACCAATCGAGCTAGTAGAGGGAACTTGGTGTGGATCAGGTCAGGTGGAAGATAACCTGTTGGCTCGGGCAGAAATCAAAAAAAATACTAATGGCGCACCAGGGTGAGGTGCGCCATTAGTATGGATGTACTTATGGCGTACCGAGGGGTGGTGCGCCATTAGTATTGTGCCCTCGCCCAAACCTATCCCCGGCCCAAACCTATCCCCTCTCTCTCCCTCGCCCTCGCCCTCGATCCCCTTCCCCTCTCCTCTCCCGACGCTGCTGCCCCGCCGCCTCGATGCCGCCCCGTCGTCCTCGTCTCTGCCCCGACGCCCCGACGCCGCCCTCTCCTCTCCCGACGCCGCCGCCCCGCAGCCCCGTCGTCCTCGTCTCCTCGGCGTCGCTCTCCTCGTCTCCTCCCTGCTGGCCGCTGGCCGCGCCCGTGGCCAACCCCGTCGACATGTTCGCGCTCCTCCCCGCCTTCCTCCAGGTACCCCGCCACCCGCCCCGGCGCTCGTGCCCGCGGCATACGTTTAACGTTAACCCACTCCAGATGCTTTCGATACTGAATCTTGATGGTTGCTGCTGTATTTGTGTGTGTGTGCAGGTCGCCGGTGGACCACCAGAGGAAGACGATCAAGAGGCTGATTGGGCTGCCCGGCGACTGGGTCAGCCTCCCGGAGAAGGAGGAGGTCCGGAAGATACCGGAGGGCCACTGCTGGGTCGAAGGGGACAACTGCAGCGTCAGCCGGGACTCGAGAGCCTACAGCCCTGTAAGAAACAAATTCTACTGCTCCCTTGGAAATTTTCACCTAATTCTTGCTGCTGCTGCTTGTTTGTGCTTGCAAAAAAAAATTCTGCTTGGTCAGAAAAACGTGTAACCCAACTCCTCACCCGGGTTTGTTAGAAGATGGAAACTGCCCTGTTATATATGCATCATTGTATTACTCTGTTTATATCTTCTGGTTTGATCTAGCTGCAGTTTGTATTGTACTAAATTAAACCCATATTTCTTAGCTCCATTAAATAAGCGCCTAATCAAGCTAAGCAGTGGGAGGGGGCTTGCACTTTTCTTGGTGCTATTTTTGATACTGCTATGGTGTCATGTTCATTTGGTTAATGTCACTGTTGATGAACTACAGTCCACCCGCAGTTTGAAATTCATTCAAATCCATCACCTTCAAATATGCTCCCACATCTCACTCACTCCAAGTTTTTTTGGACCCTTTGCATGACTAATTGTTAAGCTGATACAATATGAGTAGAACTTCACGTGTTATATCAGTAGATGGTGATGCTATTGGTCTTCTTAAAATAATCTGTCCTCTTTTGTGCTCATACAATTTTGGAATGGTATGCGTGTCTGCACCCATCAAGCCATTGTTAATTCTGGATGCTGGCCATCAAGACTACATACTACTGCATTCTGGTGCACCTCCAACAACCACATAACAGCAGCCCAAATTTTAATTTTCTTGCTGCTGCTGCTTGTTTGTGGTGCACTTGTTGTAGCAGCAGCACTACATCAAGCACAAGTCTTGTAGTAGTTAGCATAGCAGCCTAGTGGCACTCTTGTTAAGCTATTGCATTGTACTATGTAGACTTGTAAAGGCCTTGCTTTTGGGTAGTCCATATGCATATGTGAACCTTGTTGTTTAGTTGATGCAGCTACATGTTGCTTTTGGGTGGTCAGTATGCATATGTGAACCTTGCAGTGTAGTTGATGCAACTACATATAAACCTTGTTGCGTAGTTGATGCAACTACATGTGAACCTTGCTGTTAAGTTTAGATGATGGATGTGTACTCCTATGAACTAATTTCCTGATATTATGAACTATGTTGCTGGTGATGATGCCATTAACTGTCAAGACTTGTGTGAAAATATTGTGTAATTATCTATGACATATTTCCAAATAGGTCATGCCAAACTTTTTAACATAAGATGTGTGATGTCAGATTTTCAAATAGGTCATGCTAAAATACTGTGTAACATTAGATGTTACTCTAGTGGCAAAAGCAATATTTGGCGAAAACTGGAGTGTCAAAAGCAAAACAAATAACATAGGGCAATATGGTCTTTTCCCTGCTCCGTTTGGTCAAAACATCCATTAACCTAACAGAATGGCAATTGTGATAATTGTCACAAACTAAGAGTGGCAAAAGCGAGATGTCAAAATCTAGAGTGGCATAAGAAAATTTGACAAAATCTAGTGGCAAAAACAAAATTTTCCCATATAAAATAATACAAAGCATGTTGTAAATATAGCAGCTCTGTTCCTTTTGTTGTAATGCCTAATGCCTTCATATTCTACTTGTATCACTATATCATTGTAGCAAAAGTACAAGGATCAGATCACTTGGGCATGAAATGGTTCCAGAAACCAAATTTTTTTTGCTCAATTTGCTGCTGTCCAGTACATCTTGTTAAAATTGCTGCTGACCAGTACATCTTTGCAATATATGGTGATGTGTACCATTCTTGATAGGATGTATCAATTGTAGTAGATGGTCAAGAAGATGTATAGAAAAGAAAAATGATGGTATACTTGTCCACCCGAGAGGCCCTTGAGTTTGCCGGAATGTCGATTAACTTCCGTTCCGGCAAATTCGGGTACTCCATATGTCCTATTTTCAGCAAAGGTCATGCTGAAATTTTCCGTGAATTTTAGCATGACTTTGCTAAAAATAGGACATATGGGGTACTTGTGACTAATGCATCGGCCGGGGTATCTTAGTAGTTAATTAAGTAGGATCAAGTGCCCCGGCGTACTTGTGACTAATGCTTGGCTTTTAGGGTGCCTCGGTGTCGATAAAAACCGAAATGATGAAAGCTTAGGCTTTTAGGGTGCCTCGGCGTCGAAAAACCCTCAATGATAAAAGCTTAGCTTTTAGGATGCCTCGGTGTCGACAAACCCTAAATGATGAGACCATGATCTTGTTCCTTGACAATAACCAACTTTTTGACCAAACTTTGTTCCTACTTAGAGAGAAACATGGCCAACAACGATGAGGCCGGGGGTTCGAGCGTCAAGCCATTCTGGATGCTGTCCCAGGAGATGGAGGAACAACCTCACTTGTATGAGGACGCCGCCTTCCCCACCGATCCTGAGACCACTGATGCTACCGCCGAGGATGACCCCACTGATGCCACCACTGATGGTGCCGCCGAGGATGCCACCACTGATGGTGCCGCCGAGGATGCCACCACTGATGATGGCGGCGCACGCACAGATGGCAGCCAACCGAAGAGGCAACGGAAGGACCGGCGCCCGACCGTGCTCCGCACCCTCAAGGAGGAAGTTACTGAAGTGGACTCCGACGGGAATCCAACGGCGCCCGAACGAATAGTCAAGGGGTACTCGCTTCAGCTCGGGTGCATTCTCCGGAGCACCGTCTCGATCAACACCGAGAACCTGAGGCATCCTGACCGAGGGAATTTGCGCAACCTCCTCTTCACGAAGCTGCACGAACGATACAAGTTCCCCGCTGAATTTGAAAACACAAGCCTCAAAGGGAATAAAGTGAACAATGCTGCCCTCACGAAGATGAGCAAGGCCCTGTCTACTTGGAAAAGCAATGTGAAGAGAATGGTCGAGAAAGGTGAGAGTTATGAGAAGATCAAGGAGAAAAATCCTTCGATCACCGAAGATGACTACAATGACTTCAAGATCAATTGCTCGAGCACCGCAAACTCCGAATCAAGTAAGTGGGGGAAAGAAATGCGGGAGCTGAACTTAGGGGAACACACACTCGGTCCCGGCGGTTACAGAGTGGCGGAGCCTATATGGGACAAGGAGGAGGCGGACCGTGCCGAGCAAGGCCTACCGCCCCTCTTCGATAAATACGGTGACAAGCAGACCAGGAACTTTGTCAGGGCCCGGTACAAGAAGGACCCGAAAACAAAGGAGCTTACAACGGATCCGAAGACCAGGGCGCTTGAGCTTGTTCTGGTAAGGAATACACCCCCTCGTAATTAGCTCCATATGGTTGCATTCTAATTAATGAAGCCAAATTTCTAAATGGTTCACATTCCTTCCGCAGGCGACTGAAAGCAGTAGCGCGGGGTCGACTAAGAGCAACCCTTGGGACACCACTCTAAATAGGGCGTTGAATGTAATGAAGAACAAGGATAAGCTCAGTAAGCCGACGTCAGCTGGTCGTGTGGCCGGCAAAGGCTTGTCGACAAAATGGTCGTCATACTATGACACTGCTGGGCGAAAGGAGAAAAAGACCAGCTCGGAAAGCCAGGCGCGCGAGGTTCAAGAACTCAGGGCACAGGTGGCGCGGATTCCGGAGATTGTCCAAGAGCAAGTGCAACAACAACTCGGAGCGACGATCACCGCCATTGTGCCTACCTTGATCCAGGGGATTAGTGCGTGGATTGCGGGCGGCCAACAGGGGCCGCCCCCGATTCCTAGCTTCACGGCCAGCAACTCGCAGAACGCGATGGCGGGGCCATTGGTGTCTCTGGCGGAGCCGGCATTGGTGTCTCCGACGCCGGCACGGGAGCTTAATGCACCCGGGTGTACGCCGGCCGGCACCTCTGCAGCAAGCGGCCCCTCCGTCAACTGCACGCCCGCCGTTGGCGGTGCCTCGACATTAGCCGAGCTCGACGCCATCATCACGGTAACTAATTAAGCCTCTCTCGGCCGAGGACTTCATCTCCTTGCCTTTGACTGGGCATCCCTAACGCCCTACATGTTTTCGCAGGGCGCCGCCAACGTTCCGTGCACTCTCCTGCACTTCGTGAACAACGAGTTGGTCGATGTCGCCAAGGGCAAAATCGTTCAACCGGGCAACCCCTTGTTCCACGGTACCCAGATGCCACCCAACTTGTTTAGGGTTCAACTGGTTCGGGTGCTGCCAGGCTGCGACGAGGTGTTACCTCCGATTCGACCAATGGGGGCCGACGATGATGGCGTGATGAACGTCAGCGCCTGCCTGAGCTGGCCCCTGCTTTGGCCGAAGAGCCAGATTCGTTTGGGGGCGGGGGACACCACCCCAAACACAACACCGCCAGTCGTGCCGGCGCCAAGTCGGCCCCATGGCAAGACCGCCGCAACGGTGCCGGACATCCCTATGCCACTGGATCCAAACATGCATATGGCACAGGATCAGAACGACGACGACGACGATACATTTGCCAACGTCGATCAGTACTTTGCCGATCATGGGGATGGTGGCGACTTCATGGGGCCTCCTTCTCAAGAACCCAACCCAACAAAAGACGTGTGCGATCTAGCTGGTACCGCGGAGAAGCCAAGTTGCAACAGGCGTCGTCTGCAGTTCAGCTCTCAGGAGACGCCTCCAGCTGCCGACTTCACCGAGCCTCAAATAGGCCAGGTGCCAAATATGATCAGCCCCAACACACTCAAGAAGGCGGTCTATGAGCAGAACTCGGTCCCATTACAGGAGATCAAGAAGAAGGCACGCAAAAGAAAGACCAACAAGGGTGCGGGCCAGCCGGCACCGAGTACGATCCGTGCTCAGGACGGGCCACCTTGAACTGCGGATATCTCGAGGAGGGTGCATGTGGCGGGTAGGCCGTGCTCAGGACAACGCCCGTGGTTTCATTTCTCCCACGATAGACGGCGGCTTCATCCACGCTCCGGTCCCTTGAGTCGAGTCGAAAGCAGTGATGCTGTGTCTAGTTCTGAAACATCGATTGGCTTATGTTGTAATTAAACTTTAATGAACTTGTAGTATGTCTCTTTGGTTTCGAGAGTCCTTCAACTTAGATGTAATCGATGCTATTAATGTCTTGCTTTTCTCTTCCGATCGTTCTGTTGCATACTTATATATTGCTGATGTATTGTCTGTGAATTGGTACTAACGTTTCGTTTGGCTACTGCATAGCGATGCCGTGGTATGTCGTGTACAAGGGTAAGGTTCCCGGAGTCTACGACGACTGGGAGGAGTGTCGGAGACAGGTTCACCGATTCAGCGATAACAGTTACAAAGGGTACGCCACTAGGGTCGAGGCCGAATCTAGATACGCCCGCTATCTAGCGGGAGAGGGGAGGGAGCGTTGGAGGAACCGGATGAAGACGAGTTTCATCGTGACGATGCTCATCGTGATGACCGCAGCTCTCTTCTATGTGATGGTAGTTTAGATGATCGATATCGACTTGTAATGTGAAGACAAACTCGCGGTCTCGAGACTTGTAATATAATGATTCATACTTATACATTTTGTTCGGTCTTTTCAATTCGGAGACTAATATGATGAATTGTATTCGGAGACTAAAATGATGAATTGTATTCAGAGACTAATCTTTTATTGTATTCGATGAATCTATTGTTGATGTGTGCTGTCTATATTTTGTCCAATTATACATTTTGTAACCTGTGCAAAAAACAGAAAAATAAAAAATAAAAATAAAACTAATATTCATACTAATGGCGCATCACATCATAGTGTGCCATTAGTATGCCAAAGGATACTAATGGCGCATCACTAAACAGTGCGCCATTAGTATGCCGAAGTTACTAATGGCGCATCCATCTGTAGTGCGCCATTAGTATGCCAAAGCACCTGGGTATACATGGCCCCTGGGAGGCATACTAATGGCGCACTGTTGTATATACTAATGGCGCATCCGGGATGCGCCATTAGTATACCAGATACTAATGGCGCACCAGTGGTGCGCCATTAGTAAAATATACTAATGGCGTGCTACTAATGGCGCACCACTGATGCGCCATTAATGGCCAGATTAGGTGCGCCATTAGTAGCCCTTTTTCTAGTTAGTTTCCTACGAAAATTAGGACCACTGATGCGCCATTAGGACCATGGTGCATATTTAGTTAGTTTCCTACGAAAATTAAATATCCTCTGTCCGGATTTTCTTTCCGAACAACGGACAGTGTCTCAGGGGCTACTGTCTATACTGTGACATTCTTTTTACATAATCCCTTTGCCTACCTCAAAGCTTGTTAGAAGGCTTGTGCAGGCTTCAGTCAGTCCGCTCTTTGCGGACTGAATTTTCTGAATCACCGTAACCATGAGGGTACGGTGTTCCTCCACAATGGAAGCACTTCACATCGCTTCCAGGAGAGCATTCGGTGCCTCTGGTTGGACAGAGGTCACCGGCGAAATAGGCATACCTCCTTCTTTGGAAGGAGGCTGCTCGCCCGATTCCGGAGCCGTATAGGTTGCCGGGACCGTATTCGGCTGGGGGCCGAACTGAATATGGCCCCCCTTGCCAGTCTCCATGGAGATTTGCTCCATGTGTTCGGCGGCCGAGGCTTCACCCTCAGGCGCCGCCCCGGCGGCCTCCCGCGTCTCCCCCTAGCCTGGGATCCTTCGGGACAACACCTCGATGTCATCCATGGTCCTGGGAGAGGAGGCCGCCGGAAGGGACCCGCTGTCCATCGCCTTTGGGTCCAGCGAATTCCCAAAGATGAGGACCACTCGAGGTTTGACCGAGCCGGACTGCAAGTACATGATATTAAAACTATGAAATGAAGAGGTTGATATATGAATACGTCAAGATCTTTGAGTACTTATGATTCGGCCAGGGGCTTATCCCGGGGGCGCCGCTCTGGGCTGCTGTCAACATCCCACGCGGAGCTATCCGCGAGGGAGCTCTTCCCCTTCTTGGACGCCTCTGCCACCAGATGCATGGAAGCCGCCCTCTTCTTCCTTCCCCCTCAGGAGGGGAGTTGCTTTCTTCCTCCTCCTCGTCGTCGTCTTCGGCGGCGGAGGAGTGAGTCTCGTCGTCGTCTTCGGCGGCAGAGGAGTGAGTCTCGTCGTCTTCGGACGTCACGTCCGAAGCACCCTTGCGGCGGAGGCCACTTCTGGCCCCCTTGGCCTTCTTCTCCGGTGCCTTGTATTGCGCCGGGACCAGCATCTTCGTCAGAAGCGGGATGGCTGATTCCTCGGGCAGCGGAGCCGGACAACGAATCCGCTCCGCCTTCTTTGTCCGGCCCTGGAAAAATAAATAATGGGGTTTGGATACCTTCCCTGAATGAGCAAGTAAAGGATACACCTTGAAACGCGAATGACTTACCGCACTGTCGGGATGGGCTAGGTCATGCCCGCGATCCTCGGTCGTGTCTGGCCGTGTCTCATTGCCCTTAAAGAGCACCTTCCAGATATCTTCATGCGTAGTTCCGAAGAACCGATGCAAGCTCTAGTGCTCGGCCGGATTGAACTCCCATAGATGGCAAGTCCGGCTTTGGCATGGAAGGATCCGGAAAACTAGCATCACCTGGATCACGTTGACGAGCTTGATGTTCTTGTCCATCATGCTCTGGATGCGCGTTTGTAGCGCTGTCAGCTTGTCCGACGAAGACCAAGTCAGGCCTTTCTCTAGCGAGGAGGTTAGCCGCATTGGGGCTCCAGATTTGAATTCGGGAGCCGCGGCCCAGGTGGCGTCGCGGGGCTCTGTGACATAAAACCATAGGTACTGCCACCCTTTGAAGGTCTCCACAAAGGTACCTTTGGGCCATGTGACGTTGGGCATCTTGCTCACCAAGGCACCTCCGCACTTTGCATGCTGGCGGTCCACCACCTTCGGCTTCACGTTGAAGATCTTAAGCTACAGTCCGAAGTGGGGTGGAATGCGGAGGAAGGCCTCGCACACGACAATAAATGCCGAGATGTAGAGGAAAGAATTTAGGGCCAGATCATGGAAATCTAGCTGTAGTAGAACATGAGTCCGCGAACGGAAGGGTGGAGAGGAAACCCTAGCCCGTGGACAAAGTGGGGGATGAACACCACCCTCTCATTGGGCTCCGGGGTGGGGACGATTTGCCCCTTAGCCGGAAGTCGGTGGGCGATTTCTTCTGCCAGATAACGGGCTCCCGAAGCTTGGTGATGTCCTTCTCCTTGACGGAGGAGGCCATCCACTTGCCTTACGCTCCAGATCCGGACATGGTCGAGTACTTTTTTGAGGCGGAGAAGATGAGAGCTTGGGCGCTGGAGCTCGAGAATGGGAGGGCAGAGAGAGAAGGCGTGGGCGAAAGAAAGGAATCCTTATCTCCTTATAAAGGCCATGAATATCAAGCGCCTCCCCACTCGCCTTAAAACTCGCCTGTTCCCAAGGGCCGTGCAGGCGGCACGGTTGGATTACCCACGCCCGTATTGATGAGAATCCCGTAATGAGGGGACACGATCTCTGCTTCGACAAGACGTGCCAATCAAACCGCATCTCAAAATATGGAGCGGCAGGCCGAAAAACGGTTCGAAATAATAACCGAGCTGAGACGTAATGTCACGCTACAAAAAGTTGTCAGTAGATTGGACTCGTGAAATATTATACTCTCTGTAGTGGTGTGTGGTATTTTGTTTTGCAGAGCCGGACAAAATGCTTGTGTTCGAAGACCATTCTTTGGAGTATTCGGAGAAGGAACCCGCCTTGCAATGCCGAAGACAATCTGCGCACCGGACACCTCATCATTGAAACCAGGTTCAGGGGCTACTGAGGGAGTCCTGGATTAAGGGGTTCTCGGGTGTCCGGACTATAGTACGTGGGCCGGACTGATGGCCCGTGAAGATACAAAGACCGAAGACCCTACCCGTGTCCGGATGGGACTCTCCTTGGCGTGGAAGGCAAGCTTGGAGACCAAATATGAAGATTCCTTTCTCTGTAACCGACTTTATGTAACCCTAGATCCCTCTGGTGTCTATATAAACTGGAGGGTTAGGCCCGTAGAGCCGAAGAATCATAATCATAGTCATACAGGCTAGACTTGTAGGGTTTTAGTCATTACGATCTCATGGTAGATCAACTCTTGTAATACTCATATTCATCAAGATCTATCAAGCAGGAAGTAGGGCATTACCTCCATAGAGAGGTCCCGAACCTAGGTAAACATTGTGTCCCCCGTCTCCTGTTACCATCGACCTTAGACGCACAGTTCGGGACCCCCTACCCGAGATCCGCCAGTTTTGACGCCAACACCAACGTCACGAGGGAGGCGCTCGGGCACCACTTGGGGGCATTCTTCATCGCACACTTCCGTCATGAGGGCACAAGGCATAAAGTGCCTGGTGCTCAGGAGTTCATCACCAAGGCGACCGAGGAGCTTCAAGATGCATGAGCCATGCGCGGCGACCACCGCCTACCACTTGGCGCAGCTCCTTGTCCTGGCGAGGACGACGAGCTGCGCATCTGTGTGAACATCCCAGGGCTCAACAGGGCCGCATCCCAGGAGCGCTTCTGGCCTTCGCGCATTGGTCGGTGAGAGGGTCCACCTCACAGCTATGTTCGCATGCCATTCGGCTTGCCGAACATGTCTGTTACCTTCCAGCGTCACTTACGGGGCATTTTGGCGGCTCAGGAGGCCAGGCAGCAGGCGTTCCTGGCGAAGATGGCGATGATCCTTCATGAGCCTCCCGAGCCCCCAGAGCCTCCCGAAGCCCGGGACCCGAGTGGCTCGTGAGGAGCGGCTTCCTCAACATGCTTTTTCAGCTACTTCAACATCTCTCCAACAACGATGCCAGGTGGCTCTTTTCAGTTTACTCAGTTGGGGGGCGCCCCTCGGGCTGCATTATCCCCAGGTCGCATGGGCTTGTCCCTGCGACATGTATCCTTTTGCATCTTTAACTTACTCTATTGGGGGCGCCCCTCGGGCTGCATCATCCCAAGGCCGCATGGGTCCGTCCCTGCGGCATGTATCATTCTTGCATTTATCTGGATTAGTGTTACCACCTTCTCCAAGATGGTTTATGATTATTGCCAACCTACCTATTACACTTCGCGGCCTCCCGCGTTGCTGACCGGCCTCCTGCTCATCCCGAAACGGGGGCTACACATGCTGGCGAGGCGCTTGTGCTCCGGTCCGCCCTTGCAACGCTGACAAACCTGAGAGATCGAGCTCTGGCTCACGGCCCGCCCCGCGCACGTCACCTCACCAGATCCTCGGTGCCTTCATCTTCTTGCGGAAAGATCAGTGGCAGGACAACAAACGCGATTATGAGCTATATTCTCCCCTCGAACAAACCCGCAGGAATCTCTGGACCATAGCTAAGGGTGGCCTCGCCGACTGCCCCCTTTTCTACGCGACTCGTTTGCGCATTAAAGGGGGGGCTCCTGAGCATCGCACCTCAGGAGCTCCTACTCACTCTCCAGCCCTCCCCCCTGGCCTTGACCATGGCATCGTGACCTGGCATACCAGCGGCGGCTGAGCCTCACTCGAGGGTCGGGTGTCGGTGTCAAAACCGGTGGATCTCGGGTAGGGGGTCCCAAACTGTGCGTCTAAGGTCGATGGTAACAGGAGGCGGGGGACACAATCTTTACCCAGGTTCGGGCCCTCTCTATGGAGGTAATACCCTACTTCCTGCTTGCTTGATCTTGATGAATATGAGTATTACAAGAGTTGATCTACCACGAGATCGTAATGGCTAAACCCTAGCAGTCTAGCCTGAATGACTATGGTTATGAGTCTATCCCGATCCGGGCTAAGCCCTTCGGTTTATATAGACACTGGAAGGATCTAGGGTTATATCAGGTCGGTTACAGAGAAAGGAATCTTCATATTTGGTCACCAAGCTTGCCTCCCACGCCAAGGAGAGTCCCATCCGGACACGGGTAGAGTCTTCGGTCTTCGTATCTTCACTGCCCATTAGTCCGGCCCATGTCCAACAGGCCGGACATCCAAGGACCCCTTAGTCCAGGACTCCCTCAGTAGCTCCTGAACCAGGCTTCAATGACGAGGTGTCCTGCACGCAGATTCTCTTCGGCATTGCAAGGCGGGTTCCTCCTTCCGAATACTCCAAGATAGTCTTCGGACGCAACGAACGTGTCCGGATCTGCAACACAAGTACCACACACACAGCCGTAGAGAGTATAATATTTCACGAGTCCCATCCGCTGACAAATTTTTGCAAGATGACATCACATCCGCCCGGTCATTATTTCGAACCGTTTTCGTCTGTCGTTTCGCGTTTCCAGATGCGGTTTCCATTGGCACGTCTTGTCAAAGCAGAGACCGTGTCCCCTAATTGCGGGATTCTCATCAATACGGGCATGGGTAATCCAACCGTGCCGTTTGCATGGCCCTTGGGAATAGGCGAGTTTTAAGGCGAGTGGGGAGGCGTTCGATATTGACTTCCTTTATAAGGAGATAAGGATTCCCTTTCTTCACCCACGCCTTCTCTCTTCCTCTGCCCTTCCGTTCTTGAGCTCCAGCGCCTAAGTTCTCATCTTTTCCTCCTTGAGCAAGCACTCAACCATGTCCAGATCTGGAGGTCAAGGCAAGTGGATGGCCTCCTCCGTAAAGTAGAAGGATATTGCCGAGCTTCGGGAGGACGGATATCTGGCGAAGGAAATCGCCCACCGGATCCCGGCTAAGGGGCAAGTCGTCCCCACACCGAAGCCCGACGAGAGGGTGGTGTTCCTCCCACATTTTGTCAGTGGGTTAGGGTTTCCACTCCACCCATTCGTCCGCGGACTGATGTTCTACTACGGATTAGATTTCCATGATCTAGCCCCTAACTCATTCCTCAACATCTCGGCATTCATTGTCGTGTGTGAGGCTTTCCTCCGCATCCAGCCCCACTTCGGACTGTGGCTCAAGATCTTCAACGTGAAGCCGAAGATGGTGGATGGCCAACAGGCGGAGTGCGGAGGAGCCATGGTGAGCAAGATGCCCAACGTCACATGGCCCAAAGGCACGTTTGTGGAGACCGTCAAGGAGTGGTAGAAGCTGTGGTTCTATATCACAGAGCCCCGCGATGCCACCTGGGCCGCAGCTCCCGAATTCAAGTCCGGAGCTCCCGTGTGGCTTACCTCCTGGATGGAGAAGGGCCCAAATTGATCCTCGTGGGACGAGCTGATTGCGCTGCAAACGCGCATCCAAAGCATGGTGGACAAAAACATCAAGCTCCTTGACGTGATTCAGGTGATGTTAGTTCGCCGAATCCTCCCCGGCCAAAGCCGAACTTCCCCTTTATGGGAATTCGATCCGGAGAAGCACCAAACCCTGGCGGGGCTCTTCGGAACCACTCACGAAGATGTCTGGTAGTTGCTCTTCAAGGGCGACGAGAAGCCGCCGGCCATAGACTCGGATCGTGGGCACGATCTTGCCCATCCCGCGAATGCGGTAAGTCCTTTGATTCTCAAAAGCGTACCCTCTACTTTCTTGTTCAAGGAGGGCAACTAAACCTTACTGATTTGTTCTTTCAGGAATGGACAGAGAGAGCGGAGCAGATTCGAAGTTCGGCTCCGCTGCCCGAAGAACCAGGCATCCCGCTCCTGGCGAAGATGCTAGTCCCAGCGCCCTATCAACCGCCAGAGAAGAAGGCCAAGAAGGCCAAGGCGGGCCGGGGTGGCCCCTGTCGTAAGGGCGCTTCGGACGTGATGTCCGGAGACAAGACTCACTCCTCCGCCGCCGAAGATGACGACGAGAAGGAGGAGGAGAGCAACCATCCCCTGATGGGGGAGGAAGAAGAGGGCGGCCTCCACAAATCTAGAGGCGGAGACGCCCAAGAAGGGGAAAGGCTCCCTCACGGATAACACCGCGTGGGACGTCGATAGTAGTCCGGAGCGACACCTCCGGGACAAGCCCCTGGCCGCATCGTAAGTACTGATAAACTCGTATTCATATATCCAGCCTCTCCTCTTCATAATATTAACATGGTTAGTTATGCTATTGCAGTCCGGCCCACGACAGTTCCCTGCGAACCTCGTCAGGAGGTTCGCTAGATTCAAAGGCGATGGCCAGTGAGTCACCGCCGGCCGCTCACTCTCCCCCGGCCAAGGGCGACATCGAGGTGTCGTCCCGAAGGACCCTTCCTGGCCAGGGAGAGGTTCAGGAGGACGCCAGGGCGGCGCCAGAGGGTGATATCTTGGCCGTCGGACACATGGGGGAACAGATCCCCATGGGGACTAATGATGGGGGCCAGGTTCAATTCGGCCCCCAACCGAATACGGCTTCGGAGGCCCACAAGGCTCCGGAATCCGGCAAGCAGCCTCCCTCGAAAGTAGGAGGCGTGCCCATCCCGCCGGTGTCCTCTGTCCAACCAGAGGCACCGGACAATCTGCTGGAAGAGCTACGAGGCGCTTCCATTCTGGATGAACACCGTATTCTTATGAGAAGGTTCAATCCGTCAAAAGCGGACTGACCGAAGCCTTCAGCGGCCTGCTGACAGGTTTTGAGGTAAGCGACGCAAAAGAGAAAAGTCCCAATATAGACAGTAGCCCCTGAGACACTGTCAGGTGTTCGGAAAGAAAGGCCGGACAGAAGATCAATTAATTTCCGCAGGGAACAAACTAAATGTGTCTTTATACGAATAAGCAGGCGTCATTGTTGGCCGCGACCTCACACACTGCCGAAGTCTCCGGACTGAAGCAGAAGCTAGAGCGGGCCGAGGGAGAGCTCGGCCAAGCGAGGAAGCAGCTGGAAGAATAAATGACGTGTATTGATTGTAATGTCATGATATGTGTAGGAGCGACGACCGAGGTAGAGCCCTTAAGAAGGCCCTGGCCGAAGCCGAGGGGAAAGTTGTCCAGGAGCAGGCCGCCCGTAAGAAGCTCAAGGCCAGGCTTAACGAGGTCCAGCAAGAGCTCCAGGATGCTGTGAAAAAATGCGAGACCTTGGAGGGTGATGTTTCGGCTCGAGAGACCGAACTCGCCAAGGCTCGCCAAAGTGCGGAAGAGGCCCGGGTTGAAGCCCAGGGCGCCCTCCAGGAGATCCAGGAGGCCAAGAAGATCGCGGCGGGTAAGGCGTTTAGTATGCAAAGCAAGTATGTGAAGAAGAAGTATTTCTCACTAACCCGAATTCGGAGTTCCCCAGGGGAGTTTGCGGACCTGCCACGCAGCGTGTCAGACGCTGCGGAGTTCTTCCGAGCCAAAGAAGGGAGCTCGACGGAGAAGCTGTTCTGGTCGCAGTACCTTGCACCAGAACATCCAGTGCCCTTCACCGATCAGCTGAAACAGCTGGTCGAGCTGCATAGGGTGGCCGAACTGGCCTTGAAGGATTTGATAATCCGGCTGTGGCCTGCCGAAGCGATACCCACCAGCTACTTCGGCCTCGTGAAGCACCTGGTGAATGTCTGTCCTCGACTGGACATCGTCAAGCAGTCGGTCTGCATCGAGGGCGCGCGCCTGGCCTTCGCCTATGTCAAGGTGTGGTGGGCGAAGATGGACGCCATCAAGCTTGTGACCGAGGTGCCGCCGGAGGGCAAGGAGCACCAAAAGCCCGAGCTGTATTTTAATAGTGTCCTGGAGGGATCCCGCATTGTTGCGGAGCAGTGTGTGAAAGACTTGATCTTTGAATGAATACATTCATATTTTGTCTCGCCCTGTATTATGAAACAAAGACAATTTATGTAATATAATGCTTTGTGTTAGATTTTTACCTCCTCTGCCGCCGTTTTTATTAAATCTGAGAGTTGGCCAGTCGTCGGCTTCAGCCCCCGCATAGGTAATACGGGAGTGTTCGGGATGGAATCTAAACACTCTTGATCCAATTATTTGGTCCTTGAAGGAGGTGTTAGCGCAACAAACAAGGCAATCGGACTATAATGCTTTATCACCCTCACTTAGCCATAGGAGTTCGACAATAAAATTTTAGGCGCATCCCCTCGTATTCGGAAGTCTGAACTGGGGGATTCTGTAAATACCTGATCGGATAAAAACCGATTCATCGCGTAATGCGGAAAAAACCTCTAGCGATTTGAAGCCTCCGAAGAGCTGACCGGCTCTCGCCGCATCATGAGAGTCAGTTTTCGGCTTTCTCTACTGAGGTGCTCATCCGGATGAACCAGGGCACAATCACAGTAGTTCTCCCTTTACTACCCTAGCCGATATAGCGGAACGTAAGGTAGTAAGCACAGGAGCCGGGCAACCCAACTATTGACCAAAGACATGATTCAGAGCCAATGCATATAGTGCTAAATTCGGGATGCCGAACTATACTATAAAAAGTGTTCGGACTTTGTTGCCGTATTGTGGGGCGCTATAAAGCCCCTGGCAAATGTGAAACGTACCAGAGTGTACGGGTGCTATCTGATAAGGTTATCAATAGAACAAGGAAAACAAAAAGGGAGCAAAAGTAATTAGTTGGGGCCCTAAAATCTGGGCCGCCAAATTGTTTCCATTTAAAATATGATTAATACGCCAAGGCGCATTGATACAAATGGTGCGATAAGAACCAGGCTATTTCACATGCCAAAACCAAGGGAGAGCAGCGTGTGGGTCCTGATAACAGGTAGAATGATCGTGAAAGAGACCACCTAGAGATTCCCCTCTATGTCCAGGCTGACTGCCGTCTTGGTGTATTTGTCCTTCAAAAGGAACTGCGATCAAGCCATCTGGGAAGGCCTATGGAAAAGGAACCTGAAAAGAAAAAAAGGAAACCGTGAAAGTAAATGTGTCCGAGAGCGGTCAAGCCGTATTGTGGGTCCCAAGGTAGGTATGCCTCCGTCTGTGCACATGGTATTTTGAGTGCGTAGTTATGTACGCGCGGTGCCAATGCCACCACTTGACCAGGACTGGGACGGAGGCCAAATTGCTAGTCGAGCTCCTGATGAGCCGAGCTGTCCTGCTGCAGAATAGTCGGACCCTCTTAACGGTGTCCGGGGCTCGGCAGCCAAATTAAGGTTCTGCTTGAGAAGGCCGCTCTGTACTTCTGCTGCTAAGGCAGTGGTGTGCTCTTCTGCACGGAGGGAGCGTTCCGTGTTTCCATTGACTGTTATGATGCCGCGTGGACCGGGCATCTTGAGCTTGAGATAAGCATAGTGTGGCATCGCATTGAACCGAGCAAATGCGGTTCGTCCAAGCAGTGCGTGATAGACACTGCGGAAGGGGACGATATCGAAGATCAACTCTTCGCTTCAGAAGTTGTCCGGAGATCAAAAGACAACCTCTAGCGTAATTGAGCCCGTGCAGCGGGCCTCTACACTTGGTATGACTCCTTTGGAGGTAGTCTTTGTGGGCTTGATTCGTGATGGGTTAATGCCCATTTTGCGCACTGTATCCTGATAGAGCAGGTTCAGGCTGTTGCCGCCGTCCATAAGGACTCGTGTCAGGTGGAATCCGTCAATTATTGGTTCGAGGACCAATGCGGCTGAACCGCCATGACGGATAATGGTCGGATGATCCCGTCGATCAAAAGTGATCGGGCATGACGACCATGGATTCAATTTTGGGGCGACTGGCTCTATCGCATAGACGTCCCTGAGCGCGCTCTTTGCGCTCACTAGTAGAAAACTGGGCTTTGGTCACAGGGCAATATTTACATTAGTCCTGGTTCAGTCACGAACCGGGACTAATGTGAGCATTGGTCCTGGTTCGTCCGGCCAGGGGCCTGCCGGGGCTCGTGGGGGCATTGGTCCCGGTTCGTCCGGACCCTTTGGTCCCGGTTGGTGGGACAAACCGGGACCAATGGGCCACGCTCCTGGCCCACCACCCTTTAGTCCCGGTTCATACCACAAACCGGGACTAAAGGGTTGGTCCTAGTTGCGGCCAGTGTTTAGTCCCACCTCGCCAACCGAAGGGCGCTCACACCAATTTATAAGCCCGTCCCTCTCTACCTTGTTGAGCTCCTCTCAAAGTGAAAATAGATGCCCTTATACAGGGAATTTGACCTAAATTCACAGTAAATTTCTTTGAATTTCATAGAAATTTATTATGAATTTAGGTTGAATTTTCTCTATTGGCGCATCTATGTTTATTTTTTATAGTAAATAAGGATAAATAAACCTTAATAAAATAAAATGAAATAAACTATAGTAAATAAAATAAATAAACCTTAATAAATTAAATAAAAATAACAGCAGTAAAATAAATGAAAATAGCAGCAGTAAAATAAATAAAAATAAAATAATTAAAGTAAAATACATAAGTAATTAGAAATAAAATAAATAAGTTTTTTGTTGTAAGTAGAAACAAAACAAAACAAATAAAGCAAAAGAGAAAACAAAAACAGAGAAAAAAAATTATGCCACCTACTGGGCCACCACGGCCTGAATATGACTTGAAACCCATCCGTGGGCCAGGATTCAAGCCCGCAGTGAAGGAAATATGCCCTAGAGGCAATAATAAAGTTATTATTTATTTCCTTATATCATGATAAATGTTTATTATTCATGCTAGAATTGTATTAACCGGAAACATAATACATGTGTGAATACATAGACAAACAGAGTGTCACTAGTATGCCTCTACTTGACTAGCTCGTTGATCAAAGATGGTTGTGTTTCCTAGCCATAGACATGAGTTGTCATTTGATTAACGGGATCACATCATTAGGAGAATGATGTGATTGACTTGACCCATTCCGTTAGCTTAGCACTCGATCGTTTAGTATGTTGCTATTGCTTTCTTCATGACTTATACAAGTTCCTATGACTATGAGATTATGCAACTCCCGTTTACCGGAGGAACACTTTGTGTGCTACCAAACGTCACAACGTAAATGGGTGATTATAAAGGTGCTCTACAGGTGTCTCCAAAGTTACTTGTTGGGTTGGCGTATTTCGAGATTAGGATTTGTCACTCCGATTGTCGGAGAGGTATCTCTGGGCCCACTCAGTAATACACATCACTATAAGCTTTGCAAGCATTGTGACTAATGAGTTAGTTGCGGGATGATGTATTACAGAACGAGTAAAGAGACTTGCCGGTAACGAGATTGAACTAGGTATCGAGATACCGACGATCGAATCTCGGGCAAGTAACATACCGTTGACAAAGGGAACAACGTATGTTGTTATGCGGTCTGACCGATAAAGATCTTCGTAGAATATGTAGGAACCAATATGAGCATCCAGGTTCCGCTATTGGTTATTGACCGGAGAGGTGTCTCGGTCATGTGTACATAGTTCTCGAACCCGTAGGGTCCGCACGCTTAACGTTACGATGACAGTTTTATTATGAGTTTATATGTTTTGATGTACCGAAGGTTGTTCAGAGTCTCGGATGTGATCACGGACATGACGAGGAGTCTCGAAATAGTCGAGACATAAAGATTGATATATTGGAAGCCTATGTTTGGACATCGGAAGTGTTCCGGGTGAAATTGGGATTTTTTCGGAGTACCGGGAGGTTACTGGAACCCCCCGGTAACTTAATGGGCCTTAGTGGGCCTAGGTGGAAGAGAGGAAAGGAGGCCAGGGCAGGGCCGCGCGCCCCTCCCCCCAGTCCGAATAGGACAAGGAGAGGGGGCGGCGCCCCCATTCCTTCCTCCCCCCACCTCTTCCCCCTTCCTCTCCTAGTCCAACATGGAAACGGGGGAGTCCTACTCCCGGTAGGAGTAGGACTCCTCCTAGCGCGCCTCTCCTCCCTTGGCCGGCGGCCTCCCCCTTGCTCCTTTATATACGGGGGCAGGGGGCACCTCTCTACACACAATTGATCAACGATCTTTTAGCCGTGTACGGTGCCCCCTCCACCATATTACACATCGATAATATCGTAGCGGTGCTTAGGCGAAGCCTTGCGTCGGTAGAACATCATCATCGTCACCACGCCGTCATGCTGACGAAACTCTCCCTCAACACTCGGCTGGATCGGAGTTCGAGGGACGTCATCGAGCTGAACGTGTGCTGAACTCGGAGGTGCCGTGCATTCGGTACTTGATCTGTCGGATCATGAAGACGTACGACTACATCAACCGCGTTGTGTTAACGCTTCCGCTTTCGGTCTACGAGGGTACGTGGACAACACTCTCCCCTCTCGTTGCTATGCATCACCATGATCTTGCGTGTGCGTAGGAAATTTTTCAAAATTACTACGTTCCCCAACACGCAGAAGGCCCAGTAGGCCCCACAGGCAAAGAGAACGGTTAGGCCCGAAAGCCTGTAGTTGAGAGGAGCTCGAGAGGGTGGGCGCAGCAGCGCTTACAAACCACTCTCGAGCCCTCTCAACTAGCGAGGTGGGACTAAACTTTTGATGCGGGGCAGCACAAGGCCTTTGGTCCCGGTTGGTGCCACCAACCGGGACTAAAGGGGGCATTGGTCCCGGTTCGTGGCACCAACCGGGACCAAAGGCCTTTAGTCCCGGTTGGTGCCACGAACCGGGACCAAATAGTTCCCTATATATACCCCATCGCCACAGCAGAGCACTCCACAGTGCTCTGTTTTTTCTGGACGGCGAGGGGAGGGCATTTGGGGGCTCTAGCTCACCTCCTATACACATGAGGTGTTCGATGAAATGTTTGAGCCACACTATTTAATATTTCTCCTCTCGAAACTCGACCTCCGAGCTCCATTTTCCCCGAGATTTGTCTAGGTTTAGCGGTCCGTCACGTCCCGTCCCCGTCTTCACCGCCGTTGATCGCCCGCGCCGATCTCGTCGCCAGCACCACCGTGGTGAGCCTCTTGTTCTTATCTTCTTTCTGAAAGGAAAAAATTCTTACTTTAGATAGTTACTTGTCTAATTTTGTTACTTTTATTATTCCTTCTTATTACATAGTGCGATGGTTTTGGTATCCGCCCCCGTCGGCCCTCGTCCTGTCTATGATTCGGATGTGGTATATATTATCTTTTTATAACTATTTGGTTCATTTCTTGTTTATGACAAATATACCGACCAACGTGACATAGATTTTATTTATCTAGGAGGTGGTTGAACTGGAAATTCTAACCGACCCTATTGTCGAGAGGTTAAATTTAGTTGAAGAAGAAAACAATTACTTGAAGGAAAAAAATTGAGGAGGAGAAGATTATATTGGAGTTGCATGTTGCGCATGTCGTCGATGATCACAAGATCAAGATGGATGCAATGCGCTTGAAGATTAGAAAATATGCCATTCATACCGAGGCTTGGTATCATTATGTTGTTGGATCAATTGTTACCTTGGTTGCGATTATGATCGCATTTGTTTTCGCATTAAAATGTTTTACATAGTTTCAATGTATGGTTTAATTAATTAGATGCTCTGGAGAGCTATATATGTGTTGTTAGATGAGAACTATGTATGTACTTTGGTTTTAATGTGATGATGAACTTCTATTAATTTGGTCACTTAATTATCTATTCATGATGTTCTGTAATGGTTTTTGACACACTTAATTATATATAATGCACGCAGATGAACCGGCAGTGGATGTACGGTGACAGACACACCTCCGAGTACATTAAGGGCGTGCATGATTTTCTCGAAGTGGCTGAGGCAAACAAGCAGAATGGTTTTATGTGTTGTCCATGCCCTATATGTGGGAATACGAAGTCTTACTCTGACCGGAAAATCCTTCACACCCACCTGCTTTACAAGGGTTTCATGCCACACTATAATGTTTGGACGAGGCACGGAGAAATAGGGGTTATGATGGAAGACGGCGAAGAAGAAGAGGACGATGACAACTATGTGCCCCCTGAATACGGTGATGCTGCAACGGGGGAAGCTGCTGAAGATCAAGAGGAACCAGACAATGTGCCCAATGATGCTGCAAGGGGGGGAAGCTGCTGAAGATCGAGAGGAACCAGTGCCCCATGATGATGATCTCCGCCGGGTCATTGTCGATGCAAGGACGCAATGCGAAAGTCAAAAGGAGAAGCTGAAGTTCGATCGCATCTTAGAGGATCACAAAAAAGGGTTGTACCCCAATTGCGAAGGTGGCAACACAAAGCTCGGTACCATACTGGAATTGCTGCAGTGGAAGGCAGAGAATGATGTGCCTGACAAAGGATTTGAGAAGCTATTGAAAATATTGAAGAAGAAGCTTCCAAAGGATAACGAATCGCCCGACAGTACATACGCAGCAAAGAAGGTCGTATGCCCTCTAGGATTGGAGGTGCAGAAGATACATGCATGCCCTAATGACTGCATCCTCTACCGCGGTGCGTACAAGGATATGAAGGCATGCCCGGTATGCGGTGCATTGCGGTATAAGATCAGACGAGATGACCCTGGTGATGTTGACGGCCAGCCCCCCAGGAAGAGGGTTCCTGCGAAGGTGATGTGGTATGCTCCTATAATACCATGGTTGAAATGTCTGTTCAGAAACGAAGAGCACGCCAAGTTGATGCGATGGCACAGTGAGGACCGTAAGAAAGACGGGAAGTTGAGAGCACCCGCTGATGGGTCGCAGTGGAGAAAAATCGAGAGAAAGTACTGGGCTGAGTTTGCAGCTGACCCAAGGAACGTATGGTTTGGTTTAAGCACGGATGGCATTAATCCTTTCGGGGAGCAGAGCAGCAATCACAGCACCTGGCCCGTGACTCTATGTATGTATAACCTTCCTCCTTGGATGTGCATGAAGCGGAAGTTCATTATGATGCCAGTTCTCATCCAAGGCCCTAAGCAACCCGGCAACGACATTGATGTGTACCTAAGGCCATTAGTTGAAGAACTTTTACAGCTGTGGAATGGAAACGGTGTACGTACGTGGGATGAGAACAAACAGGAGGAATTCAACCTGCACGCGTTGCTGTTTGTAACCATCAACGATTGGCCCGCTCTCAGTAACCTTTCAGGACAGACAAACAAGGGATACCACGCATGCACGCACTGTTTAGATGACACTGAAAGTATATACCTGGACAAATGCAGGAAGAATGTGTACCTGGGCCATCGTCGATTTCTTCCGACCAACCATCAATGTCGAAAGAAAGGCAAGCATTTCAAAGGCGAGGCAGATCACGGGAAGAAGCCTGCCATGCGTACCGGTGATCATGTACTTGCTATGGTCAATGATTTACACGTAATCTTTGGAAAGGGTCCCGGCGGACTAGCTGCTCCGAATGACGCTGAGGGACACGCACCCATGTGGAAGAAGATATCTATATTTTGGGACCTACCCTACTGGAAAGAGCTAGAGGTCCGCTCTTCAATCGACGTGATGCACGTGACAAACAACCTTTGCGTGAACCTGCTAGGCTTCTTGGGCGTGTATGGGAAGACAAAAGATACACCTGAGGCATGGGAGGACCTGCAACGTTTGCACGAAAAAGACGGCATGCCTCTGAAGCAGTATGAAGGTCCTGCCAGCTACGCTCTTACGAAAGAAGAGAAAGAAATCTTCTTTGAATGCCTGCTCAGTATGAAGGTCCCGACTGGCTTCTCGTCGAATATAAAGGGAATAATAAATATGCCAGAGAAAAATTTCCAGAACCTAAAGTCTCATGACTGCCACGTGATTATGACGCAACTGCTTCCGGTTGCATTGAGAGGGCTTCTACCGGAAAACGTCCGATTAGCCATTGTGAAGCTATGTGCATTCCTCAATGCAATCTCTCAGAAGGTGATCGATCCAGAAATCATACCAAGGCTAAGGAGTGATGTGGCGCAATGTCTTGTCAGTTTCGAGCTGGTGTTCCCACCATCCTTCTTCAATATCATGACGTACGTCCTAGTTCATCTAATCAAGGTGATTGTCATTCTGGGGCCCGTATTTCTACACAATATGTTCCCCTTTGAGAGGTTCATGGGAGTCCTAAAGAAATATGTCCGTAACCGCGCTAGGCCAGAAGGAAGCATCTCCATGGGCCATCAAACAGAGGATGTCATTGGGTTTTTTGTTGACTTCATTCCTGGCCTTAAGAAGATAGGTCTCCCTAAATCGCGGTATGAGGGGAGACTGACTGGAAAAGGCACGCTTGGAGGGGACTCGATAATATGCAGGGACGGATATTCTTGGTCTCAAGCACACTACACAGTTCTACAGAACTCTACCTTGGTGACCCCGTATGTCGATGAACACAAGAACAGTCTGCGCTCCAAACACCCGGAGCAGTATGACGACTGGATTACATGTGAACACATCAGGACTTTCAGCAGTTGGTTGGAAACACGTCTCAGAGGTGACACCACTGTTTGTGATGAGTTGTACTCGTTGTCCAGGGGACCATCTTCGACTGTATTGACTTACAAAGGATACGAGATAAATGGAATACATTTTACACGATCGCCCAAGATCAAAAGAGTACCAACCAAAACAGCGGTGTCCGCTTTGATGCAGCAACCGAGAGGGGAAAGGACACATATTATGGTTACATAATGGACATATGGGAACTTGACTACGGACATGATTTTAAGGTCCCTTTGTTTAAGTGCAAATGGGTCAATCTGTCAGGAGGCGGGGTACAGGTAGACCCACAGTACGGAATGACAATAGTGGATCTGAACAATCTTGGGTACACTGACGAGCCGTTCGTCCTAGCCAATGATGTGTCATAGGTTATCTATGTGAAGGACATGTCTACCAGACCGAGAAAAAGAAAAGATAAGGAAGCGAATACATCATACGATGAGCCAAAGCGCCACATAGTTCTTTCAGGAAAAAGGGACATTGTGGGAGTGGAGGGCAAGACAGACATGTCTGAAGATTATGAAAAGTTTCATGAAATTCCTCCCTTCAAAGTCAAGGCTGACCCAAGCATCCTGATAAACGATGAAGATTATCCATGGTTACGGCGCAATAAGAAAATGACACAAGTGAAGAAAAAGTGAAGACTTTCTCCCGCAACTATTATGATGATACCATGCCAACTTTGTAACAGACGAGTATGATACCATTGTCCGTTTTGTACTCGAAGTGCATCTAGTTTTAGCCATAACCCTCTCAACTTTCTTGCACATGCTATGTGGATGAAATGATGATACCATGCCAACTTTCAACCTTTTCAGAGATCATTTGAAATGCTTTTCAATTTTAGGGTCTTATAGCTCAAAATAATTAGTAAATGCATGAAAAATAACAGGCAAAAATTAAAAATTATGCCACCTACTGGGCCACCACGGCCTGAATGCGAGTAGAAACCCATCCATGGGCCAGGATTCAGGCCCGCAGAAGGCCCAGTAGGCCCACAGGCATGTACAGAGAGGTTAGGCCCGTAAGCCTGCTTTAGAGAGGAGCTCGACAGCTCAGGCGCACCGCACCTTATAAACAGGTGCGGCTCTCTCTCAGCTAGCGAGGTGGGACTAAACTCCCACCACCACGCCGCTGTGCAAGGCCATTGGTCCCGGTTGGTGGCACGAACCAGGGACCAATTCCACCCTTTGGTTCCGGTTGGTGCCACGAACCGGTACTAATGAGGCTGTGGCCCCACGAGCACCTTTAGTACCGGTTCGTGGCACGAACCGGTACTAGAGTTTCTTACTAAGCAGTTTTTTAGTCCCACCTCGCTAGCCGAGAGGCACTAGGAGCGGTTTATAAGCCCTGAGTGCAGAGACGATGAAGAAGAGGCGCAATGCTCACGTTGCTTAGCTTCAAGCCTTGAGGAATAAGGTAGACTGCGTGGAGCTATGTGCAGTGCAGTCTACACTATTCCGAAAGGCTTGAAGCAAATCATTACAACTCCGGACTTCTTGTGTTCCGACAAAATAAAATAAACTTTAATAAAATTTATGAAACTAAAATTAATAAAGTATTTTCTGTTCAAAACATTATAAGAAACCTCTAGTATTATTGAAACTAAAATCATATAAAATTGATGCAACTAAAATTATGGAAGTATTTTCTGTTCAAAATCATTAAAAGCAAAAAGAATTTTCATAAAGAACTTTTTTTGATAGAAACTTTAATAGAAAAAAGAATTATCATAAAGTAAAATAAATAAGTATTAGAAACAAAATAAAATAAAATAAATAAGTTTTTTGTCGTAAGTAGAAACAAAACAAAATAAATAAAGCAAAAAAGAAAACAAAAAAACTAAATACAGCAAAAAGAATTTTCATAAAGAACTTTTTTTGATAGAAACTTTAATAGCAAAAAGAATTATCATAAAGTAAAATAAATAAGTAATTAGAAACAAAATAAAATAAAATAATTAAGTTTTTTGTTGTAAGTAGAAACAAAACAAAATAAATAAAGCAAAAAAGAAAACAAAAAAACTAAATACAGCAAAAAAAATTGTTGGGGCGCTGCCCGCTGGGCCCTCCAACCCTCGGGTTTGCAAATACAGGCCTAGAAGGGCTAGAGGTCTCAACGGGCAGCGCGCCAAAGTTAGGCCCAGAAGCCTGCTATAGAGAGGAGTTCGAGACAGCAGCCGCAGCGGGGCTTATAAACCACTCCGAGCCCCTCTCAACTAGCGAGGTGGGACTAAACTTTTGGTCTGCCGCTTCCCGCCCTTTGCGCTGCTGAAAAGAGGGCTTTGGTCCCGGTTGGTGGCACCAACCGGGACTAATGCCTACCTTTAGTCCCGGTTGGTGCCACGAACCGGGACTAAAGGCTTTGCTATATAAGTTCACACTTCGGAAATTTTCAGAGTTACCTAGCAGTTGCCGCCCCGACGACGCCGACGCCGCCAGGCTGCCCCGACGCCGCCCGCCGCCACCGCCGTCGCCGTCGCCCATGCCCGTCGTCGCCGTCGCCGTTGCCCGCGCCCTCGCCATCAGCCGCGCCCCTACCCCGACGCGCGCCGCCCCGGCCCGTCCCCCTCGTCGCCGTCGCCCTGCCCCGCCCTTCGCCGCCGACGCCTCTGCCCCTGCCGTGACCACGCCGCCGTCGCCTCTACCCCTGCCCCGGCGCGCCGCCGTCGCCTTGGTCAGGGCCGGCACTGCCCCCTTCCTCCCTGTTTTTTCTGCACATTTATATGCTTATATGTATATGTATGTGTGTATATCTGTTTATATGTCCTTTTTTAGATCTTTTTTTTGCATTTTCTCTGTGTATATGTATGTATATATGTTCTCTGTGTATATATATGTTCATGTATATATGCAAAAGATAGATTTTTTTTCTATTCATAGATTTTTTGGTGATATTAATTATAGTAGAATATGCAAATGTTTGTATATTCATATGAACAATGCATTAGGCAAAACCTTTACTTTTTTCGAAATTTTCTATTTGAACATTTTTTTATGAATGAGAGGAAAAAGGAAAATAAGAAGAGGAAGAAAGGAGAAGAAGAGGAGAGGAAGAAGAGGAGAAATAAATAAGAAGAGGAAAAAAGAAGAAACAGAAGAGGAGGAGAAGAAAGGAATAGAAGAGAAGAAGAAAAATAGAAAAAATTCTATTGTTTCTTCTTCTCTCCTCTATTCCTTTCTTCTTCTCCTCTTTTTTTTCTTCTTTTTTTCTTCGATCTTCTCCTCTATTCCTTTTCTTCTCCTCCTCTTTTTGTTTCTTCTTCGTTTTCTTATGTTTTATCGGGTCTGTCGTCGTCGGTATACCCCTCTCCCGATAACTTCAACACGACGGGGGGTTGATATACCCCCTCCCCGATAATATTATTTTCCCATGTACGTTCATTGTCGTTGTCGATATAACCCCCTCCCGGTAACTTCAACATGTGGGGGGGTCGATATACCCCCTCCCCGATAACATTATTTTCCCATGTATGTATGTCGTCGTTGTCGATATATATAACTCCCTCCCAGATAACTTCGACATGATGGACGGTCGATATTTATACCCCCTCTCGACCGTGATAACTTATACCACGGAGCACCCCCCGGCCCTCTCGCTCGACCAAAACTCTTGAGGACACCCAAACCGTAGAAAAAAATGATGTCGGTCTCCTACCCCCTCCTGCCGCGCCCCTACCCTTGAAGCGTTGCTGAGGCCACCCCAAAACCGGAATAAGCTAGGTCTACGTTTGCACTAACCACCTGTTGTCATGTTTGTGTAATAATTGCCATGTTGTAATATTTGCAGAAACAATGGAGCACGGACGAGACGAGCAAGCAGAAGAGGTGTTGGGGGACATAATCTTAGCCGGAGGTGATATCTTGTCGTATCTTAGCGACAATGATGGTCTGGAAGAATAGGTTGAAGAAGCAGGCTACGGTGATCGAAGAGTGGAGGAGCAAAGACATGATTATGATGGCTCCGGTGACCCAATCCTGGTGCAAGAAGGAGCCCGTGGTGACGGCTCCGGTGACCGAACAGAGTCCGGCCAGGTAAATATATTAGTTAAGCCTGTGCTGACTAGCTAATTGATGCATTCATTGTTTTGGTATGTACACATATTAATTAACACTCGTCTTTCTTCTTTTTTCTAGCCCTCCAGATCGAGCATAACCGCGGTAAAGAGACGAGGCCCGAAGAGAAAGTTACGCTCGGATGAAAGGTTTGAGATCACAGCAATCGCGCGTGACGGCCAACCGATTGAACCCATCCGGACAAAGGATGCATTTGCTGCTCAGTGCGGGGTTCTAGTTAGGGACAAGATCCCGATCAGCATCCACCAATGGTATAAGCCTAAGAAGGAAGACCCTGAGGTGTCTTATGTCAATGATATGCAGAAAGATGATCTTTGGACTGAGCTGAAGGCAAATTTCACCCTACCGCAAGAGGAGGATCCGGAGAAGCCAGTTAAAGAGCAATTAATCAAGTCTCATGCTCTTAAGAAGATGGCAGACCTATTAAGGAGGTGGAAGAATGAGCTGAAAACGTTTGTCGACAAAGAAGAGACACCGGAATTCATCGGCCGGTATGAGAAGATCAGAGATAAATGGCCCGCATTTGTGGCCCACAAGACATCGGAAAAGAGTAAGAAGATGTCAGCGACAAACAAGAAGAATGCTGCGAAGAAGAAGCTTCACCATCGCACGGGGTCAGGTGGCTACCTCAAAGCCCGGCCTAAGTGGGCCAAGGCTGAGAATGATCTGCTTGAAAAAGGGATTGAACCACAGACAATGAACTGGACAGACTGTTGCCGGACTTGGTTCTTCGGGGCTGGCGGAACCTTGGACCCTGTATCAGGGAGGTGCGTTTGGACGAACGAGCTTTTGAGAATACCAGTCAAGAAGATTCAGCAATATATCGATGCAACACGGGAAGGGACATTCGTTCCAGACAGAGAGAACGACGAGCTCACAATGGCCCTCGGGAATCCTGAGCACCCTGGACGGACACGAGGCACGCGAGGCTCCGTTCCGTGGAAGGCTGGTTTTCCGGACGCAGGCGGTTACAAAAGCCAGGAGAGGAGGAAAAAAATGGAGCAGACCCAAATTCAGAAGCTGCACAAAAGGGTTCAAGCGCTAGAGGAACGAGACAGCAATCGACATGCCAAAACTACCCCCGAAGCTACCCCGCCATCTTAGCGGAGAAGCAGCGTGGCTTCCACCGAGCTGCTTCAGCTGGAGCATGTCTTAACAGCTCCTGCTAGCTACCCCGTGGATGCTATCACGGAGTCTCAACATTGCCACCTTATGGCGCAATGGCAGAACTTCAAAGTCAAGGCGGCTGTTGGCTCTGTTTTACCTCCTGAACCTGGCGCAACCTACCATTGCCGGCCGATTCCAGAAGGATATGCTAGGGTGATGGTGGATGAAATAACGGAGGGATTTGAGGACCTCCAGCTTGACGACCCTACCGGTGAAGGGGAGACTCGGCTGGGTTTAGCTCTGAAGACTCCGTGCCTATGGCGGAAGGAGCTCATCAACCTTCCAAACTGGACGGCTCCGGCGAGTAAGGGCAGTCCGCCTCCTCCTCCGGCGAGTGATCAGGGCACTCAGCCTCCTTCTCCAGCGCGTGGCGGCACTCCACCTCCTTCTCCGCCTGCACCGGCGCACCAGAGCAGCCAGCCTCCTCCTTCTCCGCCTCGTCAACAAGGGCGGAAGAGACCCGCCGCCGCTGCGGCTGCTCCGGCGCGTCGTAGTCCTTCTCCTCCGCCTCGTAAGCAAGGAAAGAAGACAGCCATAGCCGCTCCGTCTGCTCTGCCGGCGTCTAGTAGTACAGCTGCCAGAGGCGGGAGGCAATATAGATTCGGTCCTTCTCTGAAGACTCCAGAGAAGTTACCATACGAGAGGACCGAGGAGGAAACCAGGAAGATCGTGCGAGCCGAAGTGACAAACTTCTTTGAAGGGGTGAAAGCAAAGAAACATCCACCTCCGGAGGAGAAGGTAGATCCGGTGAAAGCAAAGCGCACTCTGGCTGCCCTGACAAAACCACCAAAGTCTCTGCCGAGAGGCAACTATGAGCGCATTCTTGCAAAGACATATGCCGAAGCGGAGCGGTCGGGAAGTACTGTCAGTGATCAAAGGTTAAAAGAACGACGAGCTGGGAAAAAAATTGCCCAGCTCGACGAACAAGCGAACCAATCGTGCCCCCCGCTCAAGGTGTCAAAAGACATCGTCGCTAATGATCCGAGGATGGTGCCCGGTTATAGCAATCTTGGAGATTACCTGCCCGACGATGTACATTATGAAATCATGGAGGTGGACGGACACAAATACCATTACAGGAAGCCTCTCGTCAAAGATGAAAGACCTCTAACAACGATGATGCGAAGATTACATGATTGGTACATGAAAACCTGCAGAGAGTCTGATGGGATGAGTACTTTGACGCTGAGAGTTAAACCGGAGCATGACCTCGTTGGAATTGAACTTCTGAATGTTCCATTTGAGGATTTCTTCTAGTGTTACAATCAAAAGGCCCTCGATAAAACAACGATCACTTGCTACTGTCTGTAAGTAGTACTACTTCTGTCATTAAGTCTCTCTATATAGGTCAGCTCTTTCATTGCATGTATTTATAATTATCCTCACTATATTATGCAGATTGAAGATCGCCGAATTGAAGAAAAGACAAATCAGTGATATTGGGTTCATTAACACAAATCTCATAGATGCATATACGGTTGAAAAACATCCCAAAGAAGCCAAGGCCAACTTGCTACGATCGTTGGTATTAAATCAAAACAAAGATATAATACTCTTTCCTTACAACTTCAAGTGAGTGTTACTGTCTTGTGCATATTCGGTTTCCCTTATTAGTCCAGGTTATGGTACTGTAATTGATGACTTATGCATGCATGCGCAGCTTCCACTTTATTCTCCTAGAGATTAAGCTTGAGCCGGGAGTAGTAACCGTCTTAGACTCGAGATGAAAAGATCCCCAGGACTATGCGAACATGACTCAAATGCTCGAGAAGTAAGTTAAATCGATCATTATCCACCATATCAGCAACTTCGTTCATTTCCTGATATCAAGTAATTGTTTTCTTTGTCTGGCAGGGTTTGGAGAAAATTCACCACAAAAGCTCCGGGACTGCCGAAGAAGCTGCAATTTAAACACCCGAAAGTAAGTACTATAGTAGCATGTTCAGCGCATCTCCTAGTGATTCAAGCGCTAGTTTCATCAATAGCATTTAGCATGCTTGCTTATCAGTTTGATTGACCTCTATTTCTTGTAAAGTGGTTGTGGCAGGAACCCGGGAATAATTACTGTGGATACTACGTTTGCGAGTCCATCCGCTACACGACCTGTGAGCGGGGCTACTCTGACGAACAATATGTAGTGCGTAAGCAATAATATTCACGATTTTATTTTATTACCATCATTTGTGTTGAGTTTCATTTATTCACATATATATGTATTGACCCCCTTCTTCAAATTAGATGTTTCGGAAGCGGGATGAACTCCTAGCACCAGATCATATGCGAGCAATTCAAGAGGAATTGGCGGCATTCTTCCTTGACCACGTGATCGCTGAAAACGGAGAATACTATGTGGACCCTGTGTTCTTACAATTTAATTAGGAGATTGTATTGTAAGAGATAATTATTGTATATATGTAGCCGGTAGTATCGGATAGATATACGAGAACTTGTTGTTCGACCAATCTCTTGGAGAAGGAGAGGTGGTCGATATCACTTCTCTCTGTATGCATATGTTCATGACGATCTTCTGTTTCCTTCATTTGATTACTAGCTAGCGTGTCTAGTCCTCTCCATACATATATAGTACGTAGCGTCGACCAAGCACGGAGATAAGAGAGGACACTTCTCTCTATTAATTAGCTAGCTAACACAATATATGAAACACCTAAATTAACCCCCAACCCCCCCTTTCAAAAAAACAAAAACCCCAGCCCCTGAAATGCTGACGCGTGGATGCCTAATGGTCCCGCTTGGTGACACCAACCAGGACAAAAGGCCCTGGCTATTGGTCCCGGTTGGTGGCACCAACCGGGACCAAAGGCCCCCCTGCCTGGGCTGGCAGCAGCGGCCACGTGGAGGACCTTCTATCCCGGTTCGTGTAAGAACCGGGACTAAAGGGTTAGGGCTTTAGTAACGACCCTTTAGTCCCGGTTCGAAAACTGGGACAAAAGGCCCTTACAAACTGGGGTAAAAGCCCCTTTTCCTACTAGTGGCTCCCTCTTGGGGATGTGTGTAGCATATATCATGTTCACCGTTTTGACCTGGGGGGAAACTTCTTTTGTCCCCCTGTGTTCGGTTGCCGGGGCTCCTCGCCATCGTCCTCGCTTTGCGAGCCCTTTTCCTTGTTCTCGACATTTAACTTGCCAGCCTGTTTAAAAACCCAACAATCTCTGTTGGTATGATTGGAAGGTTTGTCCGGGGTGCCATGGATTTGGCACGGACAATCAAGTATCCGGTTCAAGCTGGATGGTCCCTGATTGTTCCTTTTATGTGACTTCTTCCGCTGACCTGACATGGAGCCACTGAATCCGGCGTTGACTGTCATGTCATCGGTGTTGTCGCCATTGCTTCGGCTTTTGTGTCTATTGCGTCGGAGCTTGCCGTTGTTATTTTTGCCCTCGGAGGTGCCTGTTTCACTTGTTGTGTTCTTGCTACGGGCCAGCCAACTATCCTCACCCGCACAGAAGCGGGTCATGAGTGCCATGAGGGCTGCCATGGATTTTGGTTTTTCCTGGCCAAGGTGGCGGGCGAGCCATTCGTCACGGATGCTATGTTTAAAGGCCGCTAGGGCTTCGGTGTCCGGACAGTCGACGATCTGGTTCTTTTTAGTTAGGAACCTAGTCCAGAATTTCCTGGCTGACTCTCCAGGCTGTTGGACTATGTGACTTAAGTCATCGGCATCTGGTGGCCGGACCGGCATTGACTGTCATGTCATCAGTGTTGTCGCCATTGCTTTGGCGTTTGTGTCTGTTGCGTTGGAGCTTGCCGTTGTTATTTTTTGTCCCTCGGAGGTGCCTGTTTCACTTGTTGTGTTCTTGCTACGGGCCAGCCAACTATCCTCACCCACACAGAAGCGGTTCATGAGTGCCATGAGGGCTGCCATGGATTTCAGGTTTTCCTGGCCGAGGTGGCGGGCGAGCTATTCGTCACGGATGCTATGTTTAAAGGCCGCTAGGGCTTCGGTGTCCCGACGGTCGACGATCTGGTTCTTTTTAGTTAGGAATCTAGTCCAGAATTTCCTGGCTGACTCTCCAGGTTGTTGGACTATGTGACTTAAGTCATCGGCATCTGGTGGCCCGACATATGTACCTTGGAAGTTGTTAAGAAAAGCTTCTTCCAAGTCCTCCCAGCTGCCAATAGAATTTTCAGGCAGTCTGTTTAGCCAGTGCCGAGCTGGCCCTTTGAGTTTTAGTGGGAGGTATTTGATGGCGTGAAGATCATCCCCGCGGGCCATGTGGATGTGGACAATAAAATCCTCGATCCATACCGCGGGATCGGTTGTTCCATCGTATGATTCGATGTTTACGGGTTTGAACCCTTCTGGGAATTCCTGATCCATTACTTCATCAGTGAAGCAAAGAGGGTGTGCGGCGCCTCTATATCGGGCCGCATTGCGACGTAGCTCCGATGGAGTCCGTCTGTGGTTTTCGGCCCGGGCGTGACTAGGTTTGTCACGTCCAAATAGATAGCCGTCCTCGTGTGTCAGGGCACGTCCTCGCGATCCGAAGATCGATATTGTATGTCCTGCTCTACTGTCCAGGTCTTGACGAAGGTCATATGTATAACCCCGAGCTGTCTTATCCCTGCCTTTACGGTGAGGTGGGATAGTCTGGTTTTCGGCTCGAGTTGCCATTTTATCCCGACCGTGCGGTGGTCGGTCAACCACATTGCGCGATGCTGGTGCGGGCTCTGACGCTTCGTCATCGAACTGAGGTAGCAACTTGCGCTTCGGGTAACTTTGGCTGGGCGTTTAAGGCCGTATTCCTCGGCTGCCACGACATTGGTCCATCTGTCATTGAGCAGGTCTTGATCGGCTTGAAGCTGCTGCTGCTTCTTTTTCAGGCTCCTCGCAGTGGCTATTAGCTGAAGCTTAAAGCGCTCCTGCTCGCGAGGTTCCTCAAGCACGATGAAATCTTCGTTGCCAAGGCTTACCTCCTCCTGAAAGAGCGGATGATAACTACCGTCCTCCGAGTCTTCTTCTATGGCCTATTCATCCGGGCTGACTTGCCCATCTTTCCGATTGTCTTGTTCGACAGTTTGTTCGTTGGGATCTTCTCTGTCTTCGGCACCATCTGGAGTGTGATCATCTCCTATGCCGGTGTTGCTGTCCTTGCTGCGGCGCGATTTAGAGCGGCGCCGCTGACGACGACGCTTTGGTTGTGTTTTAGGAGGGTCATCCTTCGCTGGGTTCTCCTTGTCGTCGCCGCTATTATCTTTTGGTGCATCCACCATGTATACGTCATATGAGGAAGTGGCCGTCCATCGTCCAGTGAACGGCGGGTTTTGGGCTTCCTCTTCTCCGACATCGTCGTCCATACCATCGATGTCTTCAGAGTCATAGTGAAGCGTGTCGGTTAGGTCTTCGACAGTGGCTATGAAGTGGGCGGTGGGTGGGAAACGAAATTCTCCATCATCAGCCTCCAGTTCAAACCGGATATAATTCGGCTGAGAGTCACCCGCTAGGGACAGATTCTTTAACAAGTTCAGCACATCGCCTAAAGGTGAGTGCCAGAAGATGTCCGCGGCGCTGAATTGAGCGATCGATGACCGATCCAGCTCGACGTGCGCGGTCACACATGGCTCGGAACTTAAGGCCGGAAACGAGTCCGAAGCTCCGGAGACACAGATATCATCCGGGGTTAGGTCTGTGTGCGGCTCCAATGCCGCGGAGTCTGTGGCTTCCGTGGCGGGGTTGAGCTTCTCGTCCTCGGATGTCGCGATCTGCTCCAGATCTAGGGCCAGAGTAGTTACAAGTGCAATTTCTTGAGTATGGACCGGTGATAGATTTAAGTTATGTTCACCGTAGGGACAGGGAGCGGCTATCGTGGTCTCAAAGCCATCGAAGATCAAGTCTCCACGGATACCCGCGGCGTAGTTCTAGCTCCCAAATCTGACCTGATGGCCAGGGGTGTAGCTATCGATCTGCTCCAGATGGCCAAGCGAGTTGGCCCACAGTGCGAAGCCGCGGAACACGAAGATCTGTCTGGGGAGGAAGGTTTCCCCTTGGACAACATCGTTGTTAATGATTGAAGGAGCCATCGAACCTTTTGGGGATGGCACAGTGGAACTCTCAATGAAAGCACCAATGTCGGTGTCAAAACCGGCGGATCTTGGGTAGGGGTTCCCGAACTGTGCATCTAAGGTCGATGGTAACAGGAGGCGGGGGACACAATGTTTACCCAGGTTCGGGCCTTCTCAATGGAGGTAATACCCTACTTCCTGTTTGATTGATCTTGATGAATATGAGTATTACAAGAGTTGATCTACCACAAGATTGTAATGGCTAAACCCTAGAAGTCTAGCCTGAATGACTATGGTTATGAGTCTATCCCGATCCGGGCTAAGCCCTCCGATTTATATAGACACCGGAAGGATCCAGGCTTACATCAGGTCGGTTAGAGAGAAAGGAATCTTCATATTTGGTCACCAAGCTTGCCTCCCACGCCAAGGAGAGTCCAATCCGGACACGGGCAGAGTCTTCGGTCTTCGTATCTTCACAGCCCATTAGTCCGGCCCATGTCCAATAGGCCGGACGTCCGAGGACCCCTTAGTCCAGGACTCCCTCATCGGGACCCGAGGACGCAAAGCATTTAGATGAGGGAGGAAGGGGGAAGCCAGCGTGAGCCTTACCTAGTAACACCGCTGCTGAAGCGCAAGTTGGGCGATGCACAGGGAATCCCCTCAGGCTCAATAAGATAAGTCATACATTCATGTTAGCACGACACCGTAGTGGGGAATTGTCTACTCTTGCAACCTTGCTCCGGCAATGCCGCCTTCCTTTTCTGCCTTCAGGAAGCTGTTTGCACGCCAAGGGGGACCTCCTGAGCATCGCGCCTCATGGGCTCTTACCGGACCTCAGGCCGCTCACCTCCTGGCCTTGACCACGACATCGCGACCTGGCATACAAGCTACAGTTGAAGCCTGCCTGGGGACTGGGACCTGCCGACGTAGAGCGCCAAGTTACCGCGAGGATGAAAAGGGGGAACAATGCCGAAGCAAGACATGCAACCATGACTTTATAATAGGGATAGTAAACATTGGGGCAAAAGTATTACATGTTCTTTACACACCCCCACAGGGTTCATTCATATTCCTCGCAGGGAACAAAAGAAGAAAAACTTCAAGGGGTCCTAACTACGGGCGTCGCCGCCGACGCCATCATCAATAGTGGGCCACGAGAGGCCGACGCCAACCCCATCCAGGTCATCGACGACGACGGGAAGATGCCGCCGCCGCACTCCGGGCATAGCGAGAGCACGGTGGCATGTAGCTATCGTCGCTCGTCTCCGGAGACTCGTCAAGCACGGGAGAGTCGTTGGACTACTAGGAGTTGTCACTGCTACAGGAGGAGCTGTCGGTATGGCCGGGGGCACGCTCGGCGCCTGTTGCTGCGCCATCCTGGTGGCTCCCTCAAGGCAGCACTCCAGGCGGCGACCTTCTTCGTCGAAGATCTTGAAGAACAAAGTGGAGGCGCCATCATACTCGAAGTGGATGGCGAGGGCCCCCACTGCGCGGCAAGCGCGGGCGACCTCGCCCCATCCTCGGGTCATGAAGATCTTGCCCTGGGGGACGACCTCGACCTCTGCTCCCGTGGCCAGGGTGCAGCACCCGGTGTGCTGCAGCCACAACTCAAGCGGCCCCCATGGCGGCATCTGCTCGGCGAAGAACCGCGGGAACTGGATCCATGTGCGTGGTGGCATCGCCGCCCACACCACGAACTCGCGCGAGGAGCCCTCGGCGTCGGTTCGTGGGCCAGTGGCTCGTGCAACCACAGTTTGGCCACCAAAGCCGTTACGTGAGTGGTGCGGGGCGCTGCCTCCTCCTCCAGAGCCTTGCGCCTGGGCGTACAAGGGCAGCGGGTAGTCGGGAGGAGGCCGCTCGTACCAAGGCTGCGTCACCCCAACCTCGCGCCGGCGTCGCGGGAGCAGCTGAACCTCTTCTTCGGCGGAAGTGGCCCATCCTCCTCGCGGTGTGTTTTCCCCTTCTCAGCAGGGAAGAATCTCCTTATCGGCGCCATGAGTGTCGCGGCAAGATGGTGAAGGGAGAAGGAAGAAGAAGAAGGAGCAGGCGGCGAGGAGAAGGAGATGATCAAAGCTCTCGTCAAGTAAAACGGTTGCCGAGGCAGCGCGGGATAGCGGAGGCACCCACGTCCCATCAATCGCCACGCGTCGACCAAGGCCGCAGGCGGTTGGGGCCCGCGTCACTCTGCACTTTCCCTGTGGCTTCGCCTCGAAGCCAAGTTCGAGCGCTCCCTGGGCCCGGGGGCTACTGTCGACGTTCTGGGACCGGGGTTGCCCAGACATGCCTGCCTGCGGCCCGCGGCGTGGCTCCATCAACGGCCTGGTACGACCCAGCTTTAGCAGAAACACCTCAAGACCCTCACGAGGGGCCAAGCCTCGCGAGGCGGACGACACTAAGACCTCCCTAGGGGTAGTCTCTCCAGGCTGGCTCCCGAGGAGTGGAGATATCTATGCAAGGAGCACCTCACGAGGTTCACATGACGTGAGCCATGACGACCAAGGCCAGGCGGGCGCCAGCAGGCGCAGTGTACCAGTTTCCTCTTTGATACTAAGGAGGCAAGCGCAGGTGCGGAGTCCCGAGGAATCAAGCAAAGGTTTCCTTATCGGTGCAACAAGACCAAGACCAGCAGGACGGCAGGACGGAGGTCATCGCGGAGCCCACAACAGTGTCACCACCAGAGCCTTTCGCATGCGAAGACTACTTTTGTCAGGATAACTTGTACTAGTTGTCTCCCTTCAAAATTGGCTGTTGTGGAATCCCTTCCCGCCTACATTTGGGAAGAGGACCAAGGCCACTATAAATAGGACTTAGCAACCACCGCAGCAAAGGACGGATCATTCAGATCATCCTCACACCCACCAGCTCATCGAGCCCAAGAACTCCTCACCTCCTGAGGTTGTTCATCCACTATACTAGTTCATCCTCAGCCCCTCGAGGCAATCCACCACACACTGGAGTAGGGTATTACACCGCAAGGTGGCCCGAACCAGTATAAACCCCTGTGTCTCTCGTTCCTCGGGTTCATCGAGCTAGGCCGTGGGATCTTGAGCGAGCGAGCTGGGGAGAGAGTGTTCTTCGTGCGCACCACAGAGTTCGAACCTCTCAAGGGTATGTGGAACCCGTAATCCGATAGCCATAACTTTTAAAACATAAGTCCAGATGAATTGATTCTTTTTGCATTGTGTTTGTATTGAAAAGCTCTAGAAGCACACCAAATTGGAGATTTTTCTCTACTACTTAGAATTTCTGGTGATTTTCAGAATGATTCTTGATATTTTCTTTTGCTGTTTAAATTATTTTTAGAGGGAGAACTTATCTTGAAGATAACCAGGAGGAGTGAGAGCCTCCTCTGCACTAAGGCAAGCCACACCAACATTTGCATGTTGTCATTTCATCATTTATGATTTATAACTTGAATAGGAGTTATTTCATGCATTTAATTATTTAAATGAGTATTCGTTATGCTAAGTTACGTTGTCATGGTTGGACTGCTTAGTTTACAGTAGTGTTTGAATGCATGGACTAGTATGAGATAGTAGAGCTAGTTTTGATTGTGTGGTTATGCTTTTGGATATGATCGGTAGTATTTTCTTTATATGATGAATTGATTTTAATAAGGCATACCTAAAACTGATGAGTGTTAAAGCTTAATGATGACTAGTGCAAGTGAGAAAACCTTGATGATGATTGATCTGTTTACTTTTAATGATATGTGATGCAAGTCGAATAGCTGCATGTTCATGGCATATCGTGACTCGAGTTATTTTCATGTCAAGTTAAACCTGATGTTAATTCAACTTGAACATAATGTTGATCGGGTCATGGTGCCACTTAATCAAGTTTTTCCCAGTGCAACCACATTTGCCTTTATGGGAAGGCCTTTATTCGGTCCGTTGTTATGCCTCTGGTCAGTACCTCCAACGAGGGAAGGTTATGGGCATGCGGTACCCTGGCTCGATAAGCAGACATAACCTTGTGTGCCCATTGTTTTTATGGTACCTTGTCCCCGTTTGGGACCGTTTAAGTTTTGCCATGACGGTGGCCGTTGATGCCTTTGGTAGACACAGGGCCACCCATGACTTAGCCCAGAAGGTTGTTGGTCGAAGTGGCCGGGAGAGTGTCACGACAATGGGAGGATTCTGTCGGAATGCCGCTGGTCCACCCGGATGGGAGTACGAGGCCATGGGTTCCGTGATGTGGGTACGGTGTGCTAACCTCTGCAGAGTGTTTATTAAATCTATCGATAGCCGCGTCCTTGGTTATGGACATAGCTCGTGAGTAAGACACACCATGGATCAACATGATTAAGTAATCGTGCACACTAATTTTATATGCTTGGTACCAGTCAAGTGATGAGGTTTGTGAGAATCATGAAGAAGAACGTTGTGGGAACCAAGGTGTTGGTTTCCTTTGTGATCCGGCATGATCACCGTGGTGGTTACGAGGTAACCCGTTTGGTAAGAGAGTCCGAGGGACTTGTTGCACAATTTTGATTCCACTACATCAGTAGTATGTTATCGCATTGCATTTAAATTGATTAATTGTCATGGTATTGTTTGCCATTATGCTTATGCTTGTTGTGATCTTGCAAGTACATTCAATGTACTGACCTGGCATGTCATGCCAGATTTCAAGAGGGTTTTACCAGATCGGAGTGCTTCCCGCGTCTAGATCGTGTCCACATCGGTGTCCCTGTGCTATGGAGTTCCACTTCTTCGGAGTTCCGCTGCCGAATAGTTATCGTAATCGAGGCCCCCTTCATGTTCATTAAATAATGTACATATTGTTTAGCCGCACCGTGTGTGCTGCTTGGCCTCGCTACTTGATGTAATATCGAACCTATGTTTCTGCTAGCATCAATAAAGAGGTTGTTTTATGTACCAAGATGTTGCGTGTTACTAGAAGACTTGATCTCTGGGGTGGCAATACAAGGTAAACCGGTTGCTCTGAGCCGGGGTGCCACAACGCTTGGTATCAGAGCCGCGCTGACTGTAGGACACGCTAGAGCGCCGAGGCGTTAGTTGAATGGTAGCTAGTTTAGTTTGAGTGCCGGTAGTAATAGAAATTGCTTGCTCCATTGCATGCATTTTACTTATTGTTATTGCTAACCGGCTAATGATTGTGAGTGTAGATGGCCTCGGTTCCATTCATGTACGAGTCCGAGCCAGCCCCCTACACCTCGCCGCCTCTGCTTCAGAACGTGTGGCGTCAACTCTACCCAGAGGGTGCTGATCGAGTGTACCAGGTGTATCGGGAGCATCTGGCCGGTTCACTGTATGAGTATTACACGGAGGTCACCTTACACCACCCACTACAAAAAAAAGACACATCCGTGACATTTTGGGCCGAACGAAAAAAATTTATGTCATACTTATGACACTTCTATGACAATAATTGTGACAAAATACGATATGATCATAGATGTGGTGGGGTCCTACTTCTATGACAAAAAATCATGACAGAAAATGGGCTTTTCTTCCTGGGCGGGCCGGAGACGCAGCTGCATGACATTCTTTGGGCCATCCATGACGGAAAAAACCGTGGTAGAAGCGAGGGCGAGGAAAATATCAGGGTGTTCCCGGTTACGGTGGGTGGTCGGGGCCGAGCGATGCGCGTTTCTCTTGTTCACGCACGCGCGTGGGTGCGAGGCGTTGGGCTTTAACTGAACCCAAGCGAGGCGTTGGGCTCTAACTGAACCCGAGTGATTGCACTGCAGCCTACGCGTTACTGAACCCGAGCGATCGATTGATGGCTGTTAACTGAACCCGATCGAGCGATTCCTTCGCTACTGCTGCTAACTAAAGCCGATCGATGCTGCCTCTGGATGAACAGTGAGCGTTGCTGGGGGGTTTGGATAAACTGTTCCTGGTGGGGGTGGATGAACAGGACCCCGTGGTGTTGCCTTTGGATGAACAAGACCCCGATCAACCGAGCCGGTTGGGGCTGGATGAAGAGGACCCCGTGGAGGGCTGGATGAACAGGACCACCCCGTGGAGGGTAGGATGAACAGTAGACGGTGGAGGGCTGGATGAACAGTAGCCCGTGGAGGGGTGGTTGAACAGGAGCCCGTGGAGAGGGCTGGTTGAATAGTAGCCGGTGGAGTAGCGCGCGGTGGAGGCTGGATGAATAGGAGCCCGTGGATGAACAGTCATAGGTGGAGGCAGGAGGAGGTCGACGGTGGATGAACAGTAGCTCGTGGAGGCTGGAGGGGGTCGACGCTGGAGATGAACAGTATCCCGTGGAGTCCGGTTTTGCGGTACGCCACACCCCTCCCGATGAACAGGACCCCCGTTTTGACCGTAGCGCTCCAACACAAGTCCGTTTCTTCCGTTTTGCGGTACGCCACACCCCTCCCGATCAACAGGACCCTCGTTTCGACCGTAGGAGGTCTGTTTCCTCCGTTTTGCGGTACGCCACACCCCTCCCGATGAACAGGATCCCGTTTCGACCGTGGCCGGTCGAACACAAGGCCGTTTCCTCCGTTCTGCGGTACGCCAGGCCTCGTTTCCATCGGTTGTTCCGTCCAAGCCCTCCCGATGAACACGACGATGCATTCCGTTCCGACCCAGCCGGTTGGCTCCCCATGAACACGACGACGACGTTGTTTCTCCGTTCCGACCCAGCCATGTACATGAGCCCTGGGCGTACGTACGCGCGAGTAGGCGTTCAAGACTCCGCCCGTATGTACGTACGTGGCCGTATTTACTTTCTTGCACCCTGGCCGCTGTACGTACGTGTACATGCTACGTGCGCGCCTCTACTACAACACGTGCGCGCCTCTACATTGACCAGTATGTACGTACACGTTTGCGACCAGAATGACAATGCTACGTACGCTTCGACCAGGTGGGTCCCGACTGTTAGGCACTTCCTTGCGTGCGAAGATGTACCTGGTGGGTCCCAGCAGTCAGGGGGGCGAATCGTTTTTTTTTTGCTCGGACGCACTTCCTTGCATGAGAAGATGTAGCTGGTGGGTCCCAGCAGTCAGGGGGAAACATTTTTTTCACGAAATACGGTGGCCCGTCCGGTGGGTCCCCGCTGTCAGGTGGAGGAATAATTACTTTGCGTGTAATAAGGAGGCACTTCCTTGCTGCGGCCATGGACCCAGCTGTCAGCCTCTCCACGTACAGTACTCTTCTGATGGAAGTCGGTCATTGACCACATTGACCACGCCGCGCTGAGAGCACCAAGGCGGTGGACGACGGCGAGGCCTAGGAAGGGGACGATGCGGAGCCAGGGAAGACGCGGCAGTGGATGCCCACGCGGAGAGGAGTACGACGGTTCACTGGTTCGGCTGCGGTGTGAGGCTGTCGTCGCCACAGAATAACAATGGGTGTGGGTGAGTAGAGGGATGGCCTGGCCAGCGGTGGGAGTAGTAGGGGGCGGTGAGGCCTCCACGGCATCATAGCCGGCCACGGGAGGCAGGAGCACGAGGCACGACCGGCGCTGGTTTGGGCGGCTGGAGCAAGAAGACCAGAGGTTGAAGCAGCACTACGGTCGTTGGATGGACATCGTACGGTTAATGGATCTAGAATCGTGCATATTGACTAAGTTGACAAAGCCCTCCGTCCCCGTCAACTTAGTAGGCCCACAAGTCAGCCTCCCACTATACAGGGTCCCAGCTAGCAGGGGGAGTATTCATTTTTTTGTGCGTAATAAGGAGGCACTTTCTGTGGGTCCGAGCTAACAGCGGGGGGACGTTTTTCTTTCGCGAAATACGATGGCCCGTCCGGTGGGTCCCAGCAGTCAGGGGGGAAACGTTTTTTCGCCAAATACGGTGGCTCGTCCGGTGGGTCCCTGCTGTCAGGTGGAGGAATAATTATTTTCCGCGTAATAAGGAGGCACTTCCTTGCGGCTGCCGTGGACCCAGCTGTGAGCCTCTCCATGACAGTACTCTTCCGATGGAAGTCGTTCCTTGACCACGTAGACAACGCCGCGCCGAGAGAACCAGGGCGATGGATGACGGCGAGGCCTAAGAAGGGGACGACGCAGAGCCGTGGAAGACGCGGCAGTGAATGCCCACGCGGAGAGGAGTACGAGGGTTCACTGGTTCAACTGCGGTGTGAGGCTGTCGTCGCCGCAGAATAACAGGGGTGTGGGTGAGTAGAGGGATGCCCTGGCCAGCGGTGGGAGTAGTAGGGGGCGGTGAGGCCTGCACAGGAGGCGGGAGCAGGCGGTCCCGACGGCGCTGGATTTGGCGGCTGGAGCAAGAAGATCAGAGATTGAAGAAACACGACGGCCGTTGCATTGACATCCAACGGTTACGTCTGCTAGAATCATTTGTTGACATATATAATAACTAAAAAAATCTTGCATACGCGTCAACTTAATAGGCCCATAAGTCAGACCATTCTCTCTTTTTTTAATAATTTATATATAGCTCATTGCGACTTCTTATGCAATTTATTGCAGTCTGTTTTTCTTAGTTGGCCAGGGCCAATTTCGCATATTTCTGTGGGTTCCAAACTATTTTTAATACCGAAATGTCGAGCCAAATTTAAAGTACTTTCAAGATATATTTAAATTAGGTTAATGCCCAGTGAAATAGGAATCTGAAAATGTGAAAAAAATCAGAAATTATAAAGTAATTGCCAATTTGTCATCTGTTTTTATATTTACAATCAATTTCATCTTACTTTCAAGATTTGCAGGCGTCTTGAATGATTTGCAGCCCATCAGGGCGTAGAAAAATAAATAGGCCTAGGTTGGGTATTCTTCAGAAAAAATAAACTGGGCTCATTTCACAAAGAAAAAAGAGCTGGGCTGGTCACATGGTGAACATAAAACATAAGCCTGGGCTAGACGGGCCACAACCCAGTTCAAACCCTTCTCTGTCTCAACAATAACAAAAAAAATACTGCTCGAACAGCTACGTCCCAGGTGTCTACCGATCTTGTGCTGTTCTCTTGTCTATTGACTATACACGCTCACAATGTCGTGTGTCCCAGATGTCAGGAAAACACTAGGAGGAAGCATTTTATTTTTCCATACGCTGACATGGTGGGCCCATACTGTCATCCTCTCCACGTACTTCTGCCGATTCCTGTTGTTTGTTGACCACATTGACAAAGCGAGAGGGCGGCGCGGAGGACGACGGCGATGCCTCGGACATTGGCGTTAACAATTTAGGAGACGGTGGGGCGGCGATGCATGCGCTGAGGCGCAGCCAACCGTGGGAGGCGGAAGCAGGCGGCCCCGCTGGCTCTGGTTTGGTTTTGGCGACTGGAGGAAGACAGGACTGAAGAAACATGACAGACTGTAAAAGCAGGAGGAGTACTTAACAACCTTAACTGAAACCAGCAGGGGCACTTAACAACCATAGCTGAAAGCAGTATGAGTACTTATACAGGTTCAACCGTACAAAGCACGCCTCGAACAGTGCTACTTTGCCTACAGTTAACCAAGGGTGAGGCCGCCAAGCCCAAGGACAAGGCCCAGGCGCCACCCCGCGCATCCACAACCTTCTGAAAGCGGCTTCATCTCGCAATGTGGTCAATAAACAGGATATTCTATTTAGAGCCATGGAAAAGCAGGAACATAATCTTCTGTCCTATTCTCCAAGATGGACAGGCCTTCATTATTTGGGACCACCCATGAATAAGTATCTTTTAACCTCCAAGGGGAATGGAGTAGGTCGACATAAACATCATGTTGTGACCAAGCGCAAGTCTGACCCGACCATGGTCAGGCTTCTGTATAGGAACAATAGAACTAGGCAGTTTCTGTTTCAAGAAGATCACAGCTGTAAAACTGTGCATAAGCAATAGTTTATGAACAACATATATAACAGAAAACAGCTCGTACCATAAGTTTCCCGACACAGTTGGACCTGTTCAACGAGTGCAGCAGTGGCACACATATCCCACGTGGCCTTCCACCATTGAAACGCCCCACAAGGACCTCAAGACGATCAATAAAGTGTAGGAACTTGTGGATGTCGTCCCAGTCAACTTCAGTGCCATCAGTAACAGCCGAGTTGTTACAGAATAACAAACGAGCAGCCTGCTTAACTCTGAAAAAACCTACACGTGCCACCAATTATAAGAAAATATTAGTTAGAAGTAGCATCTTCGTGAGAGATTCGTTGCTACTTCTAAAGTTAAATTGTGATTAGTTAGACAGAATAGGTGGATTAAGAAGTAATCGAGGCAACAAGCAAGAACCAGATACAAAACTAACATGGATGAACAATTGGAACGACGTCGGGGTGGAAGATCGCAGTGAAGATGAGACCAGGTTCTGCTATTTCCATCAACATTCGTGCGCCAACTTTCAGTCCGTAACACTTGAGAAAGTTTATCCAAGTTCGGCCATAAAAAAAGCAGCGATCTTCTTGGTTCATGAACCCAACTCGGAACTTATATCCATGGCTTGTCTGCACTGTGACCATTAAACTGGTGTATTCAGTTATGGCAAGGCCGAGCATCTTGAGTACATGTGTTCTGGCAGAGCAAATAATGCACTGCAGGAAAAATAATATGAGAACACAATGTATTCCCTATCCAAATCTGGAAATAACTTCCTCCTTCACGTCAGTGTTGACCATCGTACTGGTAGTACCTTTTCTCCAAATATAGCAATCCAAATTTCCAAATTAGTCAACAGCATGTTCAAAAAAACCCCACCCTCCCGGATAGAAAAGAGGATTCTAGGAACATACTGTGCGCGCTTTAAAATCATGTGTTAGGATGAGAAGGAACAAGTGTGGCGTCTCGCCGAGGGCGCAGAAACCTGTAGGGTCCTCGCACTTTGGGCACTGCAAATGAAACACACTAGATTCAGTAGGAAGAAAAATGCATCAACGGCGGCGGCTGCCATCCTAGGATTACCCGCGACCAAGGGACTTTGATTTATCGGGGATGGATGAAGAATTCGTACCTGGTTCTCCATGAGAAAACCCTATGCAATCGCCGAGAGGGGGTTTTCTCTGAACAAGCAGGCGAGGGAGAAGGGGATTCAGGCCCAGTGAAATATTGTCACTTCGTCTGTCCAGCTTACTGCTAAAGCTGGAAAGGGGGGGTTTGTGATTGGACGGCTCATTGGGCATTACTATGGCACTACGACCGAGTTGTGTCTACCGTGCAGTTGTGCACTCTAATTTGTGCATATGGCACGTGGACCCTGTTGCCAGATGCCCCACATATCAGCGAAAGGAAGTAGAAAGACATGAGTAACTAGTTACACAAAAATATATTTTTGACAGAGAGATACTCCCTCTGTAAAGAAATATACAAATCTTTTATATCACAAGTTTATACATAAGAAACATCAAGGGGAATATATATAACATATATAATTATAAAAAATAGAGTTGTTTTTAACACAGTATAGATAGACGAGTTGGTGATGATGGTGTGCCTGCCATCCTGCAATATATGCCATCCGATTTATATCTGATGGATAGGAAGGAAACTACGGCAATTTTGCAAAAAGGTACCCACACACCTCTCCACATTTGCAAATAAGGCCTTCCCTCGCTCATCCTTTTCTCTCACAAGATAAAATACTCATACAAATGCATCTTGATGTTACGTGCAACGCACGGGCATTATGGGGGTTCAGCTGAGAATATAATACTCAGACAGGCTCACGGTTCTGTACTTTGGGACGCAGGCCCACCCTGCATGTTTGGGGGCCCATTTGTTCTACCTCAGCGCTTTTCATATTGCAAGCGATTGGTACGGCGCTGGTTTTAGATGCTGTCGCAAGGCGAATACATAAAATTGAATAAAGCACGGCAACTGTTGGAATGAAATCGAACGACAGTTCCTAACCAGCAATGAGAGTTGCAATTCTATCAATGATATACCATGTGATAAATAATACTGTCGTATTACTTATACACAAAGGACACTTGTTTCACCATGCCAGATTATTACATCAAAATCTCTCGTAGGATAGATCAGTTCGGCAGTTGCGTGCTGCTACTGAAGAATTTCAAAGTTGATTTGGACCAGCTCCCCTTGCCGAGAAAGTTTGATTTTGAGATCATCCCCTACCGCAAGATATGATTTAGATTTGAACCTTGACCATCCTTTAGCATCAATCATCATGCGATCATTCTTTGTACTTACGGTATATTGAGCAGGTTCATTCACACCAAGGCTACGCATGGTAAGAGAAACTTGGCCGCTGTCGCCCGGATTGTTGAACGACTCCCTCGTTGCTCTAGGAACTCTCTGTTTGCAAACAAGAAGACATACCAAACAGTTAGATCAACACAGTCAATCATGCGAAACAACATGGAAAGAAAAAAGAACGAAACACTTGGGCGGCCAATGCTTACCAAAAGGTGGACATGTCGGTTTTTGTAAGGACTTTGGTATATGAAGTGCGAACTGCAGCCCAGTCTGTTGCTGGTGCAACTGCTCGTTCGGTTGCCGTTGCACGAGCCGGAGCAGATGCAAGTGCAAGTGTTGGTGCAGGTACCGAAGCCGCTGTTGCTGCCGGAGATCGTGCTCCGTGTAGAGCTGGTGCCGGTGTCGGAGCAGGTGCCGGTGTCGATGCCCGATCCTCCGGTAGATCAACCTGATCCGCTGACGTGGTCGGTGCCCAAACCTCAGCTGGATCAGACTAGGCTGCTGCCGCTGTCAGTGCTAGAGCAACTGCCGGTGCTCGATCCGTTGTAGAAGGTGGTACCGATGTGCGAGATAGCGGCGATCGTGTCTGGTCTGCTATGATCAGCTTTCTATCTTGACTAGGCTTCGTGACCATGATCCAGTTTTTTTCTTCATTTCTTTTAAACACGAGAAGGACTAATTGTGGCATTTTTGTTAAACCAAACTGCAGTTCATCATAGGGATTCAGCTTGTACTCAGACAATAGGCTGATCCAATTTTTTCGAGTAATATAACTGATGGACAGTGCCTTTGTTACTGACACGACATAAGAAGTGAAACCTGTAAAAATAGCCATCGTAGAGCAAACCAAACGGTTTATTCTGTGATGAATGTCACATGGCAAAACCTGCATCGTAAATTGGAGGAAAAGAAAGAAAACATGACAATAATCAATAAGATTTAGACAGTAAATCAATAAGATTTACTTGATGTGACATGAGTGAATCCTTACCAGGAAATCACTATGTTGAAGTACTAAACAGAAGATTGATCGTCCAACTACGGGTGGCATGCAGGGGCCCCGCCTACTCCCACAAGCAGGACAGTCCAAAGGTCGTGACAAATCATATGGACCGAACATCCATGGGACTGGAAATCCTGGTGGGTGCGATAAACCCTGCAATGCATACAGATATTGGAGTGTAACCATAATTGATAAACCGACCTCACAAAAAAGATGATCTGGATACTTCAAAATATACAGACTGAATTGAGTGGACAGACATTAACATAGACCGTTCTCAGGACTGACCACACACCAAAAGCGGCAGTACTAATAAACAATACAGGGTTCACAAACACAAATCAAGTACTGAACAATAGTACTTACTACAGACAAGCAAAGTTGCACTAATTAAACTCTGCAGACTATTTCTTGCCACCGACCTACGGGATGAACCCCGCATAACTGACTAGGCCATGGACTTCGTGAGAGATGTCTACATGCACCATCACCATCTCGTCAACCTTGGAGAACCTAACAGAGTGGTCTTTCCACTCATAAACATGATCATGAAGACATGCCGCATCAGATTTGTTGGGAAGCTTTACAAGAACCACACCCTTCGTAGTCGAAAGCACAACCATGAAATTGTTGTGGTCAAGTACAGCCTCGAGAACATGCCTGACAACAATGCTACAGGAAAACACTAGTTCAGGACACGTGGCGACAAGGACACAGCAGCTGGATAGTTTAGCAGTAGAACTCATCCTCAGGTCTTCCAGTTCACACGGCATGACTTTGAGAACTTCATCTCCACCGCGGACCTGGTTCTAATTCAAACAGAAACCATATTTTATTACTACCTCCGTTCAGAAATATAAGATGATTTTCGATATTATACTCCATATATGACTACATATACGCACAGAAATGAATGAACAAAGACACTAGAACATGTCTTCAAAGGCATGAGAGCAGAGGGATTACTTGTAATATCCATAACACAAGTTACTGAGGCAAATATACCCTCTTCAAAGGTAGCATTGATGTTCATAAAGTACTCCCTCCGTCCCAAAATTCTTGTCTTAGATTTGTCTAGATACGGATGTATCAAGTCACATTTAGATACATCCGTATCTAGACAAATCTAAGACAAGAAATTTGGGACAGAGGGAGTAGTTGAAAGTAATCTATAAGAAATCAGTGTCAACCTCTCGCATGTTTTGGTCAAAAGAGGAATTTAGAACCGTCATTTGGCACACAAAAATCACATGCAAGATCACCCAGAAAGTTGTACTACTAGTACTAGTACTGCGTGTTAGATGAAAAAACACGATCAAGATCGAGAAAAAGATCGTCAAGAAGAGATATTACCTGGACTTGCTTAATGAGGGATCCCGGAGAGGGGGGCTTGGAGAGGGCAATGGCTTTGAGCTTGTCTGCGGTAGTCTCGGTGGGGTGCTTGCGCTTCTTCGTACCATGAGCCTCGACGGTTTTGGCCAGAGCCATAGACATCACTTTGGTCGGTGCTCCAGCGTCCATCAAGAAACTGTCAAATAGAAATAAAAGAAAAGAAACCATAATCACAAACCCAAAAGAAGAAAAGAGAGGGAGTTATAGGATCAGTCTCGGGGTTGCAAGACCGGGCCTTGGCCACAATCAACACCATTGATGCGCTCACCTTTCCTTCTTTGGGAGAGAAGAACAATGGCAGAAGCAGGTCGGGGTTTTCTTAAAGAAATGAGGAACAAGATGAGGCAGAAGCGAGTTGGGTAGAGAGGAAGCTGAGAGAGAAGAGTGAAATGATGGTTGCTTCGTCCATCCAACTAACTGCTGGAAAGGAGGGGGTTTTGTGATTTGACGACTCATTGGGCATTACTGCGGTGCTTCGATCGGGGTAGTCTACCGTCACTCTACTACGGAGTAATTTAGTGCATGGCTGGTGGACCCCGATGCTGGCTGTCCCACACGTCGGCGAAAGTGAGTAATTTAGTGCATGGCTGGAGGAGGATCCGCACGGTAGAGCGTGTCCGCTGTTTTTCTGAAGAAAAAAATAATTACAGCAAGCGTTTCCACTCTTACGACAGAGGAGTGCGAAACACGGCAGCCACTTGAACATACATAGTGCTCCTACTACTAGGCATGTGCAGTGGTTCATACGTCAGTACTACATAATCTTGTTGCTAGTGTAGTATCATATGACGACAACAAATGATGTTGTGCGCATGTAAACTATATGAACAGTAATGTAGTAACATAGTACCGCTTTCTCGACTGTCCGGTCGAGAATGAAGGTGAGATCAATGTTAACAAAACTAGGTCTACAGCGCACGGAGAGTACGGTGCTACAGTACTCCACGAAACATGAACCATATGAAGCACAAATAGTGTTAGGAAGGGTGTATGAAGGGTGCACGGGATGGGAGCAAAAGTTCCCTTCTCGACCCACTTTTGGGTGTTTGGCAGAGTGCATGAAGGGTGCATGAGTCCACACTAGTAGGTTTTTTACACAAATACACGAAGAGGAAACAACTACTCTCATGTGGTGTGTAAGTCATCTTATGTTGTGCACTGCGACCAAGGCGGAAAGGAAAACGAGAAAACTTAATGTCTTTTTGCTAATTAATAGCATTGCATGCAATGAACTAACCACTGCATGTCATGTTTATTAGTCTGAAGTCATTGAAAGCATGCACGGCCCACGTCTCTTATTGGTTGATATGTCACAAAACAGGAAACGGGGAGGGAGTTAATGTACCGTGCCTAAGTGTTTTGGGATTATTTGGTTTTCGTAAGGTGACTTAAACACCTAGACAGAGGAGTATATTGAGATGAGAATGCAACCAAACACACCCACACGCTTTGTGCTACAGTGACTGGTCTGCACCTTCTGAGTTTGATCCAACGGTCATGTTGCGTCATGTCTACTACACAACCTTCTTCTTGTAGACGTTTTGGGCCTCCAAGTGTAGAGGTTTGTAGGACAGTAGCAAATTTCCCTCAAGTGGATGACCTAAGGTTTATCAATCCGTGGGAGGCGTAGGATGAAGATGGTCTCTCTCAAGCAACCCTGCAACCAAATAACAAAGATTCTCTTATGTCCCCAACACACCCAATACAATGGTAAATTGTATAGGTGCACTAGTTCGGCGAAGAGATGGTGATACAAGTGCAATATGGATGGTAGATATAGGTTTTTGTAATCTGAAATTATAGAAACAGCAAGGTAACTAATGATAAAAGTGAGCGTAAACGGTATTGCAATGGTGGGAAACAAGGCCTAGGGTTCAAACTTTCACTAGTGCAAGTTCTCTCAACAATAATAACATAATTGGATCATATAACTATCCCTCAACATGCAACAGAGAGTCACTCCGAAGTCACTAATAGCGGAGAACAAACGAAGAGATTATGGTCGGGTACGAAACCACCTCAAAGTTATCCTTTCTGCTCGATCTATTCAAGAGTCCGTAGTAAAATAACATGAAGCTATTCTTTCCGTTCAATCTATCATAGAGTTCATACTAGAATAACACCTTAAGACACAAATCAACCAAAACCCTAATGTCACCTAGATACTCCATTGTCACCTCAAGTATCCGTGGGCATGATTATACGATATGCGTCACACAATCTCAGATTCATCTATTCAACCAACACAAAGTACTTCAAAGAGTGCCTCAAAGTTTCTACCGGAGAGTCAAGACGAAAACGTGTGCCAACCCCTATGCATAGGTTCATGGGCGGAACCCGCAAGTTGATCACCAAAACATACATCACGTGGATCACGTGATATCCCATTGTCACCACAGATAAGCATGGCAAGACATACATCAAGTGTTCTCAAATCCTTAAAGACTCAATCCGGTAAGATAACTTCAAAGGGAAAACTCAATCCATTATAAGAGAGTAGAGGGGGAGAAACATCATAAGATCCAACTATAATAGCAAAGCTCGCGATACATCAAGATCGTGCCAACTCAAGAACACGAGAGAGAGAGAGATCAAACACATAGCTACTGGTACATACCCTCAGTCTCGAGGGTGAACTACTCCCTCCTTGTCATGGAGAGCGCCGGGATGATGAAGATGGCCACCGGTGAAGGATCCCCCCTCCGGCAGGGTGCAGCAACGGGCTCCCGAGAGGTTTTTGGTGGCTACAGAGGCTTGCGGTGGCGAAACTCCCGATCTCTTGTGCTCCCCAAAGTTTTTAGGGTATATGGACTTATATAGGCGAAAGAAGTCGGTCAGGGGACGCTCGAGGGGCCCATGAGACAGGGGGTGCGCCCAGTAGGGGGCGCCCTCTACCCTCGTGGCCACCTCGAAGCTTCCTTGACTTCAACTCCAAGTCTCCTGGATCCCGTTCGTTCCAAGAATCACGCTCCCGAAGGTTTCATTCCGTTTGGACTCCGTTTGATATTCGTTTTCTTCGAAACACGAAAATAGGCAAGAAAACAGCAATATGGGCTGGGCCTCCGGTTAATAGGTTAGTCCCAAAAATAATATAAAAGTGTATAATAAAGCCCGTAAACATCCAAAACAGATAATATAATAGCATGAATGCTTCATAAATTATAGATATGTTGGAGACGTATCATTGCGCTGAGACATGGACATGCCCATGCAGAGGGCGCCTAAACACCACCGAAGTCCCTCTGCTTCTCGAGGCGCATGACGTTGGTGATGCAGGGGGCGAAACGGCTGAAAGGCAATGCAATCTACGGGAAGGCGGAGGGAGCCAGCCGAGGAGCGGGGAATCTTTTGGTTTTCACCATGGTAAAACACCAGTCGACGACTTCTCACATCAGGGAGCAGTGGGTTTTACAGGCGGAGTCATCATGACTAATTGCTGCCGCGTCTGCTCCCGTCAATCAAAAAATTAAAAATCCTGCCGCGCCTGCTCCCGTCAATCAAAAAATTAAAAATCCTGCCGCACTCAAACACCAGAGCAACGCCGCGGTGGATATTTAAATTTACCTGCCGGCAAGTAGATAAAAAAGGGGTGAAAAAACAAATGTGGCGGCAGCCTAGCTAATCGGTCGAACTAGCCCAACTAGCTAGCCACCGTGCTTCACTTGCTTACTTTCTTCGACGGGAAAAGTGGTATTTCGTGATTCGACCACTCATTTACTTGCTTCGGCGAAAACGCGCGATAGGGCATCCCACGTCAGGAAGAATATATGCGTGCACCACCCGGGAGGACCCCGAAACCGCGCGATAGGGTGTGCCATGTCTCGGCACGGAGGAAAAATGTACGTGTAAAAATTTACTGTATCAGACGTAGTACCTATGGTTCGACCTCGGGACCCAGCTAGTCGGTCGAAAACACCCCACTAGCCACACAGCTTCATCATGCTAACACCATGGGACCGAGGGTGGTTAGCTCCGTCTCGACCAGCCACAACGTCTCTTGTTCTAGGAGATTCTTCTATTTTCCAAGCTTTTTTTAGTTGTAATAACACCACGGCAAGCTAGCACCGCTCTTCGTGTGTGCCCGTGCAAAGGTTAGACGATGGAGAGGAAAGAGAGATCGCAGACCTGGGACCCACCAGTAAGTGAGTCAACGGTCATGCACGTGTTGACGAGGCACTCCCTCTACTCTACTCAACGTAATACTGTATAAAATCAAGTTATGGGACAAAGCCAACAACCGTTGTTGTTTCAGGCTATCGACTTACGCTTTGTAGTCCAGGTTGCCAGTTCGAATCTCGTCTGTCATATTTGTTAGTTTTAGGTCCAAATTTGATTAATGACAAGTGGGACCCCCGTGTGTTGTTCCGATATTTCAGTGTAGGATGGTTTTTTGAACAAACACTTTGCACGGTTAGACAAGTAACGGCACAAGTTACACATATTTTGCAAGTTTACGAACAAAAATGACAGCGGCATAGAATATCACATCCGCCTCGCAGCTTAGATGCTATGGTGATACGAGTTTTTACACCGTTGGAAGTGAGATCCAATGGCTCGGGAGTAGTCTTTGTAATTATGCGCAATTTCCAAACTCTCCAAAAGTTTTTTGCAAATAAAACATTCAGGCCTCGTGGGTGCCGCTGCATCTTGGATCCAACGGCTGCCCGTTGCTCATATTAGGTTCACCCCGTAGCTTAATTACCCGCTATGGTGATATGAGCATCTAGGTCGTATGATCAGTGATCAGATAGCACATGCGTAGTACTTGTACTTGCTGCGCAATTCCCAAACTCTCTAAGCCGTATATTGCAAAAACATTCAAACCTCCTACTGTGTGTTGGGGAACGTCGTAATTTCAAAAATTTCCTACGCACACGCAAGATCATGGTGATGCATAGCAACGAGAGGGGGGAGTGTTGTCCACGTACCCTCGTAGACCGAAAGCGGAAGCGTTAACACAACGCGGTTGATGTAGTCGTACGTCTTCACGATCTGACCGATCAAGTACCGAAGGCACGGCACCTCCGAGTTCAGCACACGTTCGGCTCGATGACGTCCCTCGAACTCCGATCCAGCCGAGTGTTGAGGGAGAGTTTTGTCAGCACGACGGCGTGGTGACGATGATGATGTTCTACCGACGCAGGGCTTCGCCTAAGCACCGCTACGATATTATCGAGGTGTAATATGGTGGAGGTGCCCCCCTGCCCCCGTATATAAAGGAGCAAGGGGGGAGGCGGCCGGCCAAGGAGGAGGGCGCGCCAAGGGGGGAGTCCTACTCCCTCTGGGAGTAGGACTCCTCCTTTCCTTGTTGGAGTAGGAAAAGGGAAGGGAGAAGGAGAAAGAAGGAAGGGGGCGCCCCCCCTCCCTAGTCCAATTCGGACTAGTCCATGGGGAGGGGTGCAGCCACCCTTTGGGGCCTTTCTCTCCTTTCCTGTATGGCCCATTAAGGCCCAATACGAATTCCCGTAACTCTCCGGTACTCCGAAAAATACCCGAATCACTCGGAACCTTTCCGATGTCCGAATATAGTCAACCAATATATCGATCTTTACGTCTCAACCATTTCGAGACTCCTCGACAAGTCCCTGATCTCATCCGGGACTCCGAAATCCTTCGGTACATCAAAACACATAAACTCATAATATAACCGTCATCTAACTTTAAGCGTGCGGACCCTACGGGTTCGAGAACTATGTAGACATGATCGAGACACGTCTCCGTTCAATAACCAATAGCGGAACCTGGATGCTCATATTGGCTCCCACATATTCTACGAAGATCTACATCGGTCAGACCGCATAACAACATACGTTGTTCCCTTTGTCATCGGTGTGTTACTTGCCCGAGATTCGATCGTGGGTATCTTAATACCTAGTTCAATCTCGTTACCGGAAAGTCTCTTTACTCGTTCCATAATACATCATCCCGCAACTAACTCATTACTTACAATGCTTGCAAGGCTTATAGTGATGTGCATTACTGAGTGGGCCCAGAGATACCTCTCCGACAATCGGAGTGACAAATCCTAATCTCGAAATACGCCAACCCAACAAGTACCTTTGGAAGCACCTGTAGAGCACCTTTATAATCACCCAGTTACGTTGTGACGTTTGGTAGAACACAAAGTGTTCCTTCGGTAAACGGGAGTTGCATAATCTCATAGTCATAGGAACATGTATTAGTCATGAAGAAAGCAATAGCAACATACTAAACGATCGAGTGCTAAGCTAACGGAATGGATCAAGTCAATCACATCATTCTCCTAATGATGTAATCTCGTTAATCAAATGACAACTCATGTCTATGGCTAGGAAACATAACGATCTTTGATCAACGAGCTAGTCAAGTAGAGGCATACTAGTGACACTCTGTTTGTTTATGTATTCACACATGTATCAAGTTTCCAGTTAATACAATTCTAGCATGAATAATAAACATTTATCATGATATAAGGAAATAAATAATAACTTTATTATTGCCTCTAGGGCATATTTCCTTCAGTCTCCCACTTGCACTAGAGTCAATAATCTAGTTCACATTGCCATGTGATTTAACATCAATAGTTCACATCACCATGTGATTAACACCCATAGTTCACATCGTCATGTGACCAACACCCAAAGGGTTTACTAGAGTCAGTAATCTAGTTCACATCGCTTATGTGATTAACACCCAAAGAGTACTAAGGTGTGATCATGTTTTGCTTGTGAGATAATTTTAGTCAGCGGGTCTGTCACATTCAGATCCGTAAGTATTTTGCAAATTTCTATGTCTACAATGCTCTGCACGGAGCTACTCTAGCTAATTGCTCCCTCTTTCAATATGTATCTAGACCGAGACTTAGAGTCATCTAGATTAGTGTCAAAACTTGGATCGACGTAACCCTTTACGACGAACCTTTTGTCACTTCCATAATCGAGAAACATATCCTTATTCCAGTAAGGATAATTTTGACCGCTGTCCAGTGATCTACTCCTAGATCACTATTGTACTCCCTTGCCAAAATCAGTGTAGGGTATACAATAGATCTGGTACACAGCATGGCATACTTTATAGAACCTATGGCCGAGGCATAGGGAATGACTTTCATTCTTTTTCTATCTTCTGCCGTGGTCGGGCTTTGAGTCTTACTCAATTTCACACCTTGTAACACAGGCAAGAAACTCTTTCTTTGACTGTTCCATTTTGAACTACTTCAAAATCTTATTAAGGTATGTACTCATTGAAAAAACTTATCAAGCGTCTTGATCTATCTCTATAGATCTTGATGCTCAATATGTAAGCAGCTTCACCGAGGTCTTTCTTTGAAAAACTCCTTTCAAACACTCCTTTATGCTTTGTAGAATAATTCTACATTCTTTCCGATCAACAATATGTCATTCACATATACTTATCAGAAATGTTGTAGTGCTCCCACTCACTTTCTTGTAAATACAGGCTTCACCGCAAGTCTGTATAAAACTATATGCTTGGATCAACTTATCAAAGCGTATATTCCAACTCCGAGATGCTTGCACCAGTCCATAGATGGATCACTGGAGTTTGCATATTTTGTTAGCACCTTTAGGATTGACAAAACCTTCTGGTTGCATCATATACAACTCTACTTTAATGAATCCATTAAGGAATGCAGTTTTGTTTATCCATTTGCCAGATTTAATAAAATGTGGCAATTTCTAACATGATTCGTACAGACTTAAGCATCGCTGCGAGTGAGAAAATCTCATCGTATTCAACACTTTGAACTTTGTCAAAAACCTTTTTCCGACAAGTCTAGCTTTGTAGATAGTAACACTACTATCAGCGTCCATCTTCCTCTTGAAGATCCATTTATATTTTTTATGGCTCGCCGATCATTGGGCAAGTCAATAAAAGTCCATACTTTGTTCTCATACATGCATCCCATCTCAGATTTCATGGCCTCAAGCCATTTTGCCGAATCTGGGCTCACCATCGCTTCTTCATAGTTCGTAGGTTCGTCATGGTCTAGTAACATAACCTCCAGAACAGGATTACCGTACCACTCTGGTGCGGATCTTACTCTGGTTGACCTACGAGGTTCAGTAACAACTTGATCTGAAGTTTCATGATCATCATCATTAACTTCCTCACTAATTGGTGTAGGTCTCACAGGAACCGGTTTCTGTGATGAACTACTTTCCAATAAGCGATGAGGTATAGTTACCTCATCAAGTTCTAATTTCCTCCCACTCACTTCTTTCGAGAGAGACTCCTTTCTCTAGAAAGGATCCATTCTTAGCAACGAATGTCTTGCCTTCGGATCTGTGATAGAAGGTGTACCCAACTGTCTCCTTTGGGTATCCTATGAAGACACATTTCTCCGATTTGGGTTTGAGCTTATCAGGATGAAACCTTTTCACATAAGCATCGCAACCCCAAACTTTAAGAAACGAGAACTTTGGTTTCTTGCCAAACCACAGTCCATAAGATGTCGTCTCAACGGATTTAGATGGTACCCTATTTAACGTGAATGCAGCTGTCTCTAATGCATAATCCCAAAACGATAGTAGTAAATCATGAAGGAAATATGCCCTAGAGGCAATAATAAAGTATTATTTATTACCTTATATCATGATAAATGTTTATTATTCATGCTAGAATTGTATTAACCGGAAACATAATACATGTGTGAATACATAGACAAACAGAGTGTCACTAGTATGCCTCTACTTGACTAGCTCGTTAATCAAAGATGGTTATGCTTCCTAGCCATAGACATGAGTTGTCATTTGATTAACGGGATCACCTCATTAGGAGAATGATGTGATTGACTTGACCCATTCCGTTAGCTTAGCACTCGATCGTTTAGTATGTTGCTTTTGCTTTCTTCATGACTTATACATGTTCCTATGACTATGAGATTATGCAACTCCCGTTTACCGGAGGAACACTTTGTGTGCTACCAAACGTCACAACGTAACTGGGTGATTATAAAGGTGCTCTACAGGTGTCTCCAAAGGTACTTGTTGGGTTGGCGTATTTCGAGATTGGGATTTGTCACTCCGATTGTCGGAGAGGTATCTCTGGGCCCACTCGGTAATGCACATCACTATAAGCCTTGCAAGCATTGTGACTAATGAGTTAGTTGCGGGATGATGTATTACGGAACGAGTAAAGAGACTTGCCCGTAACGAGATTGAACTAGGTATCGAGATACCGACGATCGACTCTCGGGCAAGTAACATACCGATGACAAAGGGAACAACGTATGGTGTTATGCGGTCTGACCGATAAAGATCTTCGTAGAATATGTGGGAACCAATATGAGCATCCAGGTTCCGCTTTTGGTTATTGACCGGAGAGGTGTCTCGGTCATGTCTACATAGGTCTCGAACCCGTAGGGTCCGCACGCTTAAAGTTACGATGACAGTTATATTATGAGTTTATATGTTTTGATGTACCGAAGGTTGTTCGGAGTCCCGGATGTGATCACGGACATGACGAGGAGTCTCTAAATGGTCGAGACATAAAGATTGATATATTGGAAGCCTATGTTTGGACAGCGGAAGTGTTCCGGGTGAAATCGGGATTTTTCCGGAGTACCGGGAGGTTACCGGAACCCCCCGGTAACTTAATGGGCCTTAGTGGGCCTAGGTGGAAGAGAGGAGAGGAGGCTAGGGTAGGGCCGCGCCCCCCTTCCCCCCCAGTCCGGATAGGACAAGGAGAGGGGGGGCGGCGCCCCCCTTCCTTCCTCCCCTCCACCTCTTCCCCTCTTCCACTCCTAGTCCAACAAGGAAAGGGGGCAGTCCTACTCCCGGTAGGAGTAGGACTCCTCCTGGCGCGCCACACCTCCTAGGCCGGCGGCCTCCCCCTTGCTCCTTTATATACGGGGGCAGGGGGGCACCTCTAGACACACAATTGATATACGATATTTTAGCCGTGTGCGGTGCCCCCCTCCACCATATTACACCTCGATAATATCGTAGCGGAGCTTAGGCGAAGCCCTGCGTCGGTAGAACATCATCATCGTCACCACGCCGTCGTGCTGACGAAACTCTCCCTCAACACTCGGCTGGATCGGAGTTCGAGGGACGTCATCGAGCTGAACGTGTGCTGAACTCGGAGGTGTCGTGAGTTCGGTACTTGATCGGTCGGATCGTGAAGACGTACGACTACATCAACCGTGTTGTGTTAACGCTTCCGCTTTCGGTCTACGAGGGTACATGGAAAACACTCTCCCCTCTCGTTGCTATGCATCACCATGATCTTGCGTATGCGTAGGAATTTTTTTGAAATTACTACGTTCCCCAACAGTGGCATCCGAGCCTGGTTTTATGCGTTGATGCTATGCACGAGTAGAACACAAGTAAGTTGTGGGTGATATAAGTCATACTGCTTACCAGCATGTCATACTTTGGTTCGGCGGTATTGTGAGATGAAGCGGCCTGGACCGACATTACGCGTACGCTTACGCGAGACTGGTTTCACCGTTGCGAGCACTCGTTGCTTAAAGGTGACTGGCGGGTGTCTGTCTCTCTCACTTTAGTTGAACCGAGTGTGGCTACGCCCGGTCCTTGCGAAGGTTAAAACAGCACCAACTTGACAAACTATCGTTGTGGTTTTGATGCGTAGGTAAGAACGGTTCTTGCTAAGCCCGTAGCAGCCACGTAAAACTTGCAACGACAAAGTAGAGGACGTCTAACTTGTTTTTGCAGGGAATTTTGTGATGTGATATGGTCAAGACATGATGCTGTATTTTATTGTATGAGATGATCATGTTTTGTAACCGAGTTATCAGCAACTGGCAGGAGCCATATGGTTGTCGCTTTATTGAATGCAATGCAATCGCCATGTAATTGTTTTACTTTATCACTAAGCGGTAGCGATAGTCGTAAAAGCAATAAGTTGGCGAGACGACAACGATACTACGATGGAGATCAAGGTGTCGCGGCGGTGACGATGGTGATCATGACGGTGCTTCGGAGATGGAGATCACAAGCACAAGATGATGATGGCCATATCATATCACTTATATTGATTGCATGTGATGTTAATCTTTTATGCATCTTATCTTGCTTTGATTGACGGTAGCATTATAAGATGATCTCTCACTAAAATTTCAAGATAAAAGTGTTCTCCCTGAGTATGCACCGTTGTGAAAGTTCTTCGTGCTGAGACACCACGTGATGATCGAGTGTGATAGGCTCTACGTTCAGATACAACGGGTGCAAAACTGTTGCACACGCGGAATACTCAGGTTAAACTTGACGAGCCTAGCATATGCAGATATGGCCTTGGAACACGGAGACCAAAAGGTCGAGCATGAATCATATAGTAGATATGATGAACATAGTGATGTTCACCATTGAAACTACTCCATCTCACGTGATGATCAGACATGGTTTAGTTGATTTGGATCACGTAATCACTTAGATGATTAGAGGGATGTCTATCTAAGTGGGAGTTCTTCAGTAATATGATTAATTGAACTTGAATTTATCATGAACTTAGTACCTGATAGTATATTGCTTGTCTATGTTAATTGTAGATAAATGGCCCGTGTTGTTCTTCCGTTGAATTTTAATGCGTTCCTTGAGAAAGCAAAGTTGAAAGATGATGGTAGCAATTACACGGACTGGGTCCGTAACTTGAGGATTATCCTCATTGCTGCACAGAAGAATTACGTCCTCGAAGCACCGTAGGTGCCAGGCCTCCTGCAAGAGCAACACCAGAAGTTATGAACGTCTGGCAGAGCAAAGCTGATGACTACTCGATAGTTCAGTGTGCCATGCTTTATGGCTTAGAACCGGGTCTTCAACGATGTTTTGAACGTCATGGAGCATATGAGATGTTCCAGGAGTTGAAGTTAATATTTCAAGCAAATGCCCGGATTGAGAGATATGAAGTCTCCAATAAGTTCTACAGCTGCAAGATGGAATAGTTCTGTCAGTGAGCATATACTCAAAATGTCTGGGTATAATAATCACTTGATTCAACTGGGAGTTAATCTTCCGGATGATAGTGTCATTGACAGAATTCTTCAATCACTGCCACCAAGCTACAAGAGCTTCGTGATGAACTATAATATGCAAGGGATGAATAAGACAATTCCCGAGCTCTTCGCAATGTTAAAGGCAGCGGAGGTAGAAATCAAAAAGGAGCATCAAGTGTTGATGGTCAGTAAGACCACTAATTTCAGAAAAAGGGCAAAGGGAAGAAAAAGGGGAACTTTAAGAAGAACAACAAGCAAGTTGCTGTTCAGGAGAAGAAACCCAAGTCTGGACCTATGCCTGAAACTGAGTGCTTCTACTGCAAGCAGACTGGTCACTGGAAGCGGAACTGCCCCAAGTATTTGGCGGATAAGAAGGATGGCAAGTTTAACAAAGGTATATGTGATATACATGTTATTGATGTGTACCTTACTAATGCTCGCAGTAGCACCTGGGTATTTGATACTGGTTCTGTTGCTAATATTTGCAACTCGAAACAGGGGCTACGGATTAAGCGAAGATTGGCTAAGGACGAGGTGACGATGCGCGTGGGAAATGGTTCCAAAGTCGATGTGACCGCCGTCGGCACGCTACCTCTACATCTACCTTCGGGATTAGTTTTAGACCTAAATAATTGTTATTTGGTGCCAGCGTTGAGCATGAACATTATATCTGGATCTTGTTTGATGCGAGACGGTTATTCATTTAAATCAGAGAATAATGGTTGTTCTATTTATCTGAATAATATCTTTTATGGTCATGCACCCTTGAAGAGTGGTCTATTTTTAATGAATCTCGATAGTAGTGACACACATATTCATAATGTCGAAGCCAAAAGATGCAGAGTTGATAATGACGGTGCAACTTATTTGTGGCACTGCCGTTTAGGTCATATCGGTGTAAAGCGCATGAAGAAACTCCATACTGATGGACTTTTGGAATCACTTGATTATGAATCACTTGGTACTTGCGAACCGTGCCTCATGGGCAAGATGACTAAAACACCGTTCTCCAGAACTATGGAGAGAGCAACAGATTTATTGGAAATCATACATACAGATGTATGTGGTCCGATGAATATTGAGGCTCGTGGCGGATATCGTTATTTTCTCACCTTCACAGATGATTTGAGCAAATATGGGTATATCTACTTAATGAAACATAAGTCTGAAACATTTGGAAAGTTCAAAGAATTTCAGAGTGAAGTTGAAAATCACCGTAACAAGAAAATAAAATTTCTACGATCTGGTCGTGGAGGAGAATATTTGAGTTATAAGTTTGGTCTTCATTTGAAACAATGCGGAATAGTTTCGCAACTGACGCCACCCGGAACATCACAGCGTAATGGTGTGTCCGAACATCGTAATCGTACTTTACTAGATATGGTGCGATCTATGATGTCTCTTACTGATTTACCGCAATTGTTTTGGGGTTATGCTTTAGAGACGGCTGCATTCACTCTAAATAGGGCACCATCAAAATCCGTTGAAACGACACCTTATGAACTATGGTTTGGCAAGAAACCAAAGTTGTCGTATCTTAAAGTTTGGGGTTGCGATGCTTATGTTAAAAAAACATCAACCTGATAAGCTCGAACTTAAATCGGAGAAATGTGTCTTCATAGGATACCCAAAGGAGACTGTTGGGTACACCTTCTATCACAGATCCGAAGGCAAGACATTCGTTGCTAAGAACGGATCCTTTCTAGAGAAGGAGTTTCTCTCGAAAGAAGTGAGTGGGAGGAAAGTAGAACTTGATGAGGTAACTGTACCTGCTCCCTTATTGGAAAGTAGATCATCACAGAAACCAGTTTCTGCGACACCTACGCCAATTAGTGGGGAAGTTAATGATAATGATCATGAAACTTCAGATCAAGTTATTACTGAACCTCGTAGGTCAACCAGATTAAGATCCGCACCAGAGTGGTACGGTAATCCTGTTCTGGAAGTTATGTTACTAGACCATGACGAACCTACGTACTATGAAGAAGCGATGGTGAGCCCAGATTCCGCAAAATGGCTTGAGGCCATGAAATCCGAGATGGGATCCATGTATGAGAACAAAGTATGGACTTTGGTTGACTTGCCCGATGGTCGGCAAGCCATTGAAAATAAATGGATCTTCAAGAAGAAGACTGACGCTGATGGTAATGTTACTATCTATAAAGCTCGACTTGTTGCGAAAGGTTTTCGACAAGTTCAAGGGATTGACTACGATGAGACCTTCTCACCCGTAGCGATGCTTAAGTCTGTCCAAATCATGTTAGCAATTGCCGCATTTTATGATTATGAAATTTGGCAAATGGATGTAAAAACTGCATTCCTGAATGGATTTCTGGAAGAAGAGTTGTATATGATGCAACCGGAAGGTTTTATCGATCCAAAGGGAGCTAACGAAGTGTGCAAGCTCCAGGGATCCATTTATGGACTGGTGCAAGCTTCTCGGAGTTGGAATAAACGCTTTGATAGTGTGATCAAAGCATTTGGTTTTATACAGACTTTTGGAGAAGCCTGTATTTACAAGAAAGTGAGTGGGAGCTCAGTAGCATTTCTGATATTATATGTGGATGACATATTGCTGATTGGAAATGATATAGAATTTCTGGATAGCATAAAGGGATACTTGAATAAGAGTTTTTCAATGAAAGACCTCGGTGAAGCTGCATATATATTAGGCATTAAGATCTATAGAGATAGATCAAGACGCTTAATTGGACTTTCACAAAGCACATACCTTGACAAAGTTTTGAAGAAGTTCAAAATGGATCAAGCAAAGAAAGGGTTCTTGCCTGTACTACAAGGTGTGAGATTGAGTAAGACTCAATGCCCGACCACTGCAGAAGATAGAGAGAAGATGAAAGATGTTCCCTATGCTTCAGCCATAGGCTCTATCATGTATGCAATGCTGTGTACCAGACCTGATGTGTGCCTTGCTATAAGTTTAGCAGGTAGGTACCAAAGTAATCCAGGAGTGGATCACTGGACAGCGGTCAAGAACATCCTGAAATACCTGAAAAGGACTAAGGATATGTTTCTCATTTATGGAGGTGACAAAGAGCTCATCGTAAATGGTTACGTAGATGCAAGCTTTGACACTGATCCGGACGATTCTAAATCGCAAACCGGATACGTATTTACATTGAACGGTGGAGCTGTCAGTTGGTGCAGTTCTAAGCAAAGTGGCGTGGCGGGATCTACGTGTGAAGCGCAGTATATAGCTGCTTCGGAAGCAGCAAATGAAGGAGTCTGGATGAAGGAGTTCATATCCGATCTAGGTGTCATACCTAGTGCATTGGGACCAATGAAAATCTTTTGTGACAATACTGGTCAAATTGCCTTTGCAAAGGAATCCAGATTTCACAAGAGAACCAAGCACATCAAAAGACGCTTCAATTCCATCCGGGATTTAGTCCAGGTGGGAGACATAGAAATTTGCAAGATACATACGGATCTGAATGTTGCAGACCCGTTGACTAAGCCTCTTCCACGAGATAAACATGATCAGCACCAAGACTCCATGGGTGTAAGGATCATTACTGTGTAATCTAGATTATTGACTCTAGTGCAAGTGGGAGACTGAAGGAAATATGCCCTAGAGGCAATAATAAAGTATTATTTATTTCCTTATATCATGATAAATGTTTATTATTCATGCTAGAATTGTATTAACCGGAAACATAATACATGTGTGAATACATAGACAAACAGAGTGTCACTAGTATGCCTCTACTTGACTAGCTCGTTAATCAAAGATGGTTATGTTTCCTAGCCGTAGACATGAGTTGTCATTTGATTTTCGGGATCACCTCATTAGGAGAATGACATGATTGACTTCACCCATTCCGTTAGCTTAGCACTCGATCGTTTAGTATGTTGCTATTGCTTTCTTCATGACTTATACATGTTCCTATGACTATGAGATTATGCAACTCCCATTTACCGGAGGAACACTTTGTGTGCTACCAAACGTCACAACGTAACTGGGTGATTATAAAGGTGCTCTACAGGTGTCTCCAAAGGTACTTGTTGGGTTGGCGTATTTCAAGATTGGGATTTGTCACTCCGATTGTCAGAGAGGTATCTCTGGGCCCACTCGGTAATGCACATCACTATAAGCCTTGCAAGCATTGTGACCAATGAGTTAGTTGCGGGATGATGTATTACGGAACGAGTAAAGAGACTTGCCGGTAACGAGATTGAACTAGGTATCGAGATACCGACGATCGAATCTCGGGCAAGTAACATACCGATGACAAAGGGAACAACGTATGTTGTTATGCGGTCTGACCGATAAAGATCTTCATAGAATATGTGGGAACCAATATGAGCATCCAGGTTCCGCTATTGGTTATTGAGCGGAGAGGTGTCTCGGTCATGTCTACATAGTTCTTGAACCCGTAGGGTCCGCACGCTTAAAGTTACGATGACAGTTATATTATGAGTTTATATGTTTTGATGTACCGAAGGTTGTTCGGAGTCCCGGATGTGATCATGGACCTGACGAGGAGTCTCAAAATGGTCGAGACATAAAGATTGATATATTGGAAGCCTATGTTTGGACATCGGAAGTGTTCCGGGTGAAATCGGGATTTTTCCGGAGTACCGGGAGGTTACCGAAACCCCCCGGTAACTTAATGGGCCTTAGTGGGCCTAGGTGGAAGAGAGGAGAGGAGGCTAGGGCAGGGCCGCGCCCCCCTTCCCCCCCCCCCCCAGTCCGAATAGGACAAGGAGAGGGGGGCGGCGCCCCCCTTCCTTCCTCCCCTCCACCTCTTCCCCTCTTCCACTCCAAGTCCAACAAGGAAAGGGGGGAGTCCTACTCCCGGTAGTAGTAGGACTCCTCCTGGCGCGCCACACCTCCTAGGCCGGCGGCCTCCCCCTTGCTCCTTTATATACGGGGGCAGGGGGGCACCTCTAGACACACAATTGACATACGATATTTTAGCCGTGTGCGATGCCCCCCTCCACCATATTACACCTCGATAATATCGTAGCGGAGCCTAGGCGAAGCCCTGCGTCGGTAGAACATCATCATTGTCACCACGCCGTCGTGCTGACGAAACTCTCCCTCAACACTCGGCTGGATCGGAGTTCAAGGGACGTCATCGAGCTGAACGTGTGCTGAACTCGGAGGTGCCGTGCGTTCGGTACTTGATCGGTCGGATCGTGAAGACGTACGACTACATCAACCGTGTTGTGTTAACGCTTCCGCTTTCGGTCTACGAGGGTACGTGGACAACACTCTCCCCTCTCGTTCCTATGCATCACCATGATCTTGCGAGTGCGTAGGAATTTTTTTGAAATTACTACGTTCCCCAACAGTGGCATCCGAGCCTGGTTTTATGCGTTGAAGCTATGCACGAGTAGAACACAAGTAAGTTGTGGGCGATATAAGTCATACTGCTTACCAGCATGTCATACTTTGGTTCGGCGGTATTGTGAGATGAAGCGGCCCGGACCGACATTACGCGTACGCTTACGCGAGACTGGTTTCACCGTTGCGAGCACTCGTTGCTTAAAGGTGACTGGCGGGTGTCTGTCTCTCTCACTTTAGTTGAACTGAGTGTGGCTACGCCCGGTCCTTGCGAAGGTTAAAACAGCACCAACTTGACAAACTATCATTGTGGTTTGGATGCGTAGGTAAGAACGGTTCTTGCTAAGCCCGTAGCAGCCACGTAAAACTTGCAACAACAAAGTAGAGGACGTCTAACTTGTTTTTGCAGGGAATTTTGTGATGTGATATGGTCAAGACATGATGCTATATTTTATTGTATGAGATGATCATGTTTTGTAACCGAGTTATCGGCAACTGGCAGGAGCCATATGGTTGTCGCTTTATTGTATGCAATGCAATCGTCATGTAATTGTTTTACTTTATCACTAAGCGGTAGCGATAGTCGTAAAAGCAATAAGTTGGCGAGACGACAACGATACTACAATGGAGATCAAGGTGTCGCGCCGGTGACAATGGTGATCATGACGGTGCTTCGGAGATGGAGATCACAAGCACAAGATGATGATGGCCATATCATATCACTTATATTGATTGGATGTGATGTTAATCTTTTATGCATCTTATCTTGCTTTGATTGACGGTAGCATTATAAGATGATCTCTCACTAAAATTTCAAGATAAAAGTGTTCTCCCTGAGTATGCACCGTTGCGAAAGTTCTTCGTGCTGAGACACCACGTGATGATCAGGTGTGATAGGCTCTACGTTCAAATACAACGGGTGCAAAACTGTTGCACACGCGGAATACTCAGGTTAAACATGACGAGCCTAGCATATGCAGATATGGCCTCGGAACACGAAGACCAAAAGGTCGAGCGTGAATCATATAGTAGATATGATCAACATAGTGATGTTCACCATTGAAACTACTCCATCTCACGTGATGATCAGACATGGTTTAGTTGATTTGGATCACGTAATCACTTAGATGATTAGAGGGATGTCTATCTAAGTGGGAGTTCTTAAGTAATATGATTAATTGAACTTGAATTTATCATGAACTTAGTACCTGATAGTATATTGCTTGTCTATGTTAATTGTAGATAAATGGCCCGTGTTGTTCTTCCGTTGAATTTTAATGCGTTCCTTGAGAAAGCAAAGTTGAAAGATGATGGTAGCAATTACACGGACTGGGTCCGTAACTTGAGGATTATCCTCATTGCTGCACAGAAGAATTACGTCCTCGAAGCACCGTAGGTGCCAGGCCTCCTGCAAGAGCAACACCAGAAGTTATGAACGTCTGGCAGAGCAAAGCTGATGACTACTCGATAGTTCAGTGTGCCATGCTTTATGGCTTAGAACCGGGTCTTCAACGATGTTTTGAACGTCATGGAGCATATGAGATGTTCCAGGAGTTGAAGTTAATATTTCAAGCAAATGCCCGGATTGAGAGATATGAAGTCTCCAATAAGTTCTACAGCTGCAAGATGGAATAGTTCTGTCAGTGAGCATATACTCAAAATGTCTGGGTATAATAATCACTTGATTCAACTGGGAGTTAATCTTCCGGATGATAGTGTCATTGACAGAATTCTTCAATCACTGCCACCAAGCTACAAGAGCTTCGTGATGAACTATAATATGCAAGGGATGAATAAGACAATTCCCGAGCTCTTCGCAATGTTAAAGGCAGCGGAGGTAGAAATCAAAAAGGAGCATCAAGTGTTGATGGTTAGTAAGACCACTAATTTCAAAAAAAGGGTAAAGGGAAGAAAAAGGGGAACTTCAAGAAGAACAACAAGCAAGTTGCTGTTCAGGAGAAGAAACCCAAGTCTGGACCTATGCCTGAAACTGAGTGCTTCTACTGCAAGCAGACTGGTCACTGGAAGCGGAACTGCCCCAAGTATTTGGCGGATAAGAAGGATGGCAAGTTTAACAAAGGTATATGTGATATACATGTTATTGATGTGTACCTTACTAATGCTCGCAGTAGCACCTGGGTATTTGATACTGGTTCTGTTGCTAATATTTGCAACTCGAAACAGGGGCTACGGATTAAGCGAAGATTGGCTAAGGACGAGGTGACGATGCGCGTGGGAAATGGTTCCAAAGTCGATGTGACCGCCGTCGGCACGCTACCTCTACATCTACCTTCGGGATTAGTTTTAGACCTAAATAATTGTTATTTGGTGCCAGCGTTGAGCATGAACATTATATCTGGATCTTGTTTGATGCGAGACGGTTATTCATTTAAATCGGAGAATAATGGTTGTTCTATTTATCTGAATAATATCTTTTATGGTCATGCACCCTTGAAGAGTGGTCTATTTTTAATGAATCTCGATAGTAGTGACACACATATTCATAATGTCGAAGCCAAAAGATGCAGAGTTGATAATGACGGTGCAACTTATTTGTGGCACTGCCGTTTAGGTCATATCGGTGTAAAGCGCATGAAGAAACTCCATACTGATGGACTTTTGGAATCACTTGATTATGAATCACTTGGTACTTGCGAACCGTGCCTCATGGGCAAGATGACTAAAACACCGTTCTCCAGAACTATGGAGAGAGCAACAGATTTATTGGAAATCATACATACAGATGTATGTGGTCCGATGAATATTGAGGCTCGTGGCGGATATCATTATTTTCTCACCTTCACAGATGATTTGAGCAGATATGGGTATATCTACTTAATGAAACATAAGTCTGAAACATTTGAAAAGTTGAAAGAATTTCAGAGTGAAGTTGAAAATCACCGTAACAAGAAAATAAAATTTCTACGATCTGATCGTGGAGGAGAATATTTGAGTTATGAGTTTGGTCTTCATTTGAAACAATGCGGAATAGTTTTGCAACTCACGCCACCCGGAACACCACAGCGTAATGGTGTGTCCGAATGTCGTAATCGTACTTTACTAGATATGGTGCGATCTATGATGTCTCTTACTGATTTACCGCTATCGTTTTGGGGTTATGCTTTAGAGACGGCTGCATTCACTCTAAATAGGGCACCATCAAAATCCGTTGAAACGACACCTTATGAACTATGGTTTGGCAAGAAACCAAAGTTGTCGTATCTTAAAGTTTGGGGTTGTGATGGTTATGTTAAAAAAAACTTCAACCTGATAAGCTCGAACCTAAATCGGAGAAATGTGTCTTCATAGGATACCCAAAGGAGACTGTTGGGTACACCTTCTATCACAGATCCGAAGGCAAGACATTCGTTGCTAAGAATGGATCCTTTCTAGAGAAGGAGTTTCTCTCGAAAGAAGTGAGTGGGAGGAAAGTAGAACTTGATGAGGTAACTGTACCTGATCCCTTATTGGAAAGTAGATCATCACAGAAACCAGTTTCTGCGACACCTACGCCAATTAGTGGGGAAGTTAATGATAATGATCATGAAACTTCAGATCAAGTTATTACTGAACCTCGTAGGTCAACCAGATTAAGATCCGCGCCAGAGTGGTACGGTAATCCTGTTCTGGAAGTTATGTTACTAGACCATGACGAACCTACGAACTATGAAGAAGCGATGGTGAGCCCTGATTCCGCAAAATGGCTTGAGGCCATGAAATCCGAGATGGGATCCATGTATGAGAACAAAGTATGGACTTTGGTTGACTTGCCCGATGGTCGGCAAGCCATTGAAAATAAATGGATCTTCAAGAAGAAGACTGACGCTGATGGTAATGTTACTATCTATAAAGCTCGACTTGTTGCGAAAGGTTTTCGACAAGTTCAAGGGATTGACTACGATGAGACCTTCTCACCCATAGCGATGCTTAAGTCCGTCCAAATCATGTTAGCAATTGCCGCATTTTATGATTATGAAATTTGGCAAATGGATGTAAAAACTGCATTCTTGAATGGATTTCTGGAAGAAGAGTTGTATATGATGCAACCGGAAGGTTTTATCGATCCAAAGGGAGCTAACGAAGTGTGCAAGCTCCAGGGATCCATTTATGGACTGGTGCAAGCTTCTCGGAGTTGGAATAAACGCTTTGATAGTGTGATCAAAGCATTTGGTTTTATACAGACTTTTGGAGAAGCCTGTATTTACAAGAAAGTGAGTGGGAGCTCAGTAGCATTTCTGATATTATATGTGGATGACATATTGCTGATTGGAAATGATATAGAATTTCTGGATAGCATAAAGGGATACTTGAATAAGAGTTTTTCAATGACAGACCTCGGTGAAGCTGCATATATATTAGGCATTAAGATCTATAGAGATAGATCAAGACGCTTAATTGGACTTTCACAAAGCACATACCTTGACAAAGTTTTGAAGAATTTCAAAATGGATGAAGCAAAGAAAGGGTTCTTGCCTGTACTACAAGGTGTGAGATTGAGTAAGACTCAATGCCCGACCACTGCAGAAGATAGAGAGAAGATGAAAGATGTTCCCTATGCTTCAGCCATAGGCTCTATCATGTATGCAATGCTGTGTACCAGACCTGATGTGTGCCTTGCTATAAGTTTAGCAGGGAGGTACCAAAGTAATCCAGGAGTGGATCACTGGACAGCGGTCAAGAACATCCTGAAATACCTGAAAAGGACTAAGGATATGTTTCTCGTTTATGGAGGTGACAAAGAGCTCATCGTAAATGGTTTCGTTGATGCAAGCTTTGACACTGATCCGGATGATTCTAAATCGCAAACCGGATACGTATTTACATTGAACGGTGGAGCTGTCAGTTGGTGCAGTTCTAAGCAAAGTGTCGTGGCGGGATCTACGTGTGAAGCGCAGTATATAGCTGCTTCGGAAGCAGCAAATGAAGGAGTCTGGATGAAGGAGTTCATATCCGATCCAGGTGTCATACCTAGTGCATCGGGACCAATGAAAATCTTTTGTGACAATACTGGTGCAATTGCCTTTGCAAAGGAATCCAGATTTCACAAGAGAACCAAGCACATCAAAAGACGCTTCAATTCCATCCGAGATTTAGTCCAGGTGGGAGACATAGAAATTTGCAAGATACATACGGATCTGAATGTTGCAGACCCATTGACTAAGCCTCTTCCACGAGCAAAACATGATCAGCACCAAGACTCCATGTGTGTAAGGATCATTACTGTGTAATCTAGATTATTGACTCTAGTGCAAGTGGGAGACTGAAGGAAATATGCCCTAGAGGCAATAATAAAGTATTATTTATTTCCTTATATCATGATAAATGTTTATTATTCATGCTAGAATTGTATTAACCGGAAACATAATACATGTGTGAATACATAGACAAACAGAGTGTCACTAGTATGCCTCTACTTGACTAGCTCGTTAATCAAAGATGGTTATGTTTCCTAGCCATAGACATGAGTTGTCATTTGATTAACGGGATCACCTCATTAGGAGAATGACATGATTGACTTCACCCATTCCGTTAGCTTAGCACTCGATCGTTTAGTATGTTGCTATTGCTTTCTTCATGACTTATACATGTTCCTATGACTATGAGATTATGCAACTCCCGTTTACCGGAGGAACACTTTGTGTGCTACCAAATGTCACAACGTAACTAGGTGATTATAAAGGTGCTCTACAGGTGTCTCCAAAGGTACTTGTTGGGTTGGCGTATTTCGAGATTGGGATTTGTCACTCCGATTGTCAGAGAGGTATCTCTGGGCCCACTCGGTAATGCACATCACTATAAGCCTTGCAAGCATTGTGACTAATGAGTTAGTTGCGGGATGATGTATTACGGAACGAGTAAAGAGACTTGCCGGTAACGAGATTGAACTAGGTATCGAGATACCGACGATCGAATCTCGGGCAAGTAACATACCGATGACAAAGGGAACAACGTATGTTGTTATGCGCTCTGACCGATAAAGATCTTCATAGAATATGTGGGAACCAATATGAGCATCCAGGTTCCGCTATTGGTTATTGAGCGGAGAGGTGTCTCGGTCATGTCTACATAGTTCTCGAACCCGTAGGGTCCGCACGCTTAAAGTTACGATGACAGTTATATTATGAGTTTATATGTTTTGATGTACCGAAGGTTGTTCGGAGTCCCGGATGTGATCACGGACATGACGAGGTGTCTCGAAATGGTCGAGACATAAAGATTGATATATTGGAAGCCTATGTTTGGACATCGGAAGTGTTCCGGGTGAAATCGGGATTTTTCCTGAGTACCGGGAGGTTACCGAAACCCCCCGGTAAGTTAATGGGCCTTAGTGGGCCTAGGTGGAAGAGAGGAGAGGAGGCTAGGGGAGGGCCGCGCCCCCCTTCCCCCCCCCCCAGTCCGAATAGGACAAGGAGAGGGGGGGCGGCGCCCCCCTTCCTTCCTCCCCTCCACCTCTTCCCCTCTTCCACTCCTAGTCCAACAAGGAAAGGGGGGAGTCCTACTCCTGGTAGGAGTAGGACTCCTCCTGGCGCGCCACACCTCCTAGGCTGGCGGCCTTCCCCTTCCTCCTTTATATATGGGGCAGGGGGGCACCTCTAGACACACAATTGATATACGATATTTTAGCCGTGTGCGGTGCCCCCCTCCACCATATTACACCTCGATAATATCGTAGCGGAGCTTAGGCGAAGCCCTGCGTCGGTAGAATATCATCATCGTCACCACGCCGTCGTGCTGACGAAACTCTCCCTCAACACTCGGCTGGATCGGAGTTCGAGGGACGTCATCGAGCTGAACGTGTGCTGAACTCGGAGGTGCCGTGCGTTCGGTACTTGATCGGTCGGATCGTGAAGATGTACGACTACATCAACCGCGTTGTGTTAACGCTTCTGCTTTTGGTCTACGAGGGTACGTGGACAACACTCTCCCCTCTCGTTCCTATGCATCACCATGATCTTGCGTGTGCGTAGGAAATTTTTTGAAATTACTATGTTCCCCAACAAATCGGTAAGAGACATCATAGATTGCACCATATCTAATAAAGCACGGTTACGATGTTCAGACACACCATTACGCTGTGGTGTTCCGGGTGGCATGAGTTTGTGAAACAATTGCACATTGTTTTAATTGAAGGCCAAACTCATAACTCAAATACTTTTCTCCACGATCAGATCGTAGAAACTTTATTTTCTTGTAACGATGATTTTCCACTTCACTCTGAAATTATATGAACTTTTCAAATGTTTCAGACTTCTGTTTCATTAAGTAAATATACCCATATCTGCTCAAATCATCTATGAAGGTCAGAAAAAAATGATACCTGCTACGAGCCTCAATATTCATCGGACCACATACATCTGTATGTATGATTTCCAACAAATCTGTTGCTCTCTCCATAGTTCCGGAGAACGGCGTTTTAGTCATCTTGCCCATGAGGCACGGTTCACAAGCATCAAGTGATTCATAATCAAGTGATTCATAATCAAGTGATTCCAAAATCCCATCAGTATGGAGTTTCTTCATGCGCTTTACACCAATATGACCTAAACGGCAGTGCCACAAATAAGTTGCACTATCATTATTAACTTTGCATCTTTTGGCTTCATTATTATGAATATGTGTATCACTACGATCGAGATCCAACAAACCATTTTATTGGGTGTATGACCATAGAAGGTTTTATTCATGTAAACAGAACAACAATTATTCTCTAATTTAAATGAATAAATGTATTGCAACAAACATGATCAAATCATATTCATGCTCAACGCAAACACCAAATAACACTTATTTAGTTTCAACACTAATCCCGAAAGTATAGGGAGTGTGCGATGATGATGATATCAATCTTGGAACTACTTCCAACACATCGTCACCTCGCCTTTTACTAGTCTCTGTTTATTCTGCAGCTCCCGTTTCGAGTTACTACTCTTAGCAACTGAACCAGTATCAAATGCTGAGGGGTTGCTATAAACACTAGTAAATTACACATAAATAACATGTATATCCAATATACCTTTGTTCACTTTGCCATCCTTCTTATCCACCAAATACTTGGGGTAGTTCCGCTTCTAGTGACCAGTCCCTTTGCAGTAGAAGCACTTAGTCTCAGGCTTAGGACCAGACTTAGGCTTCTTCACTTGAGCAGCAACTTCCTTGCCGTTCTTCTTGAAGTTCCCCTTCTTCCCTTTGCCCTTTTCTTGAAACTAGTGGTCTCGTCAACCATCAACACTTGATGTTTTTCTTGATTTCTACCTTCGTCGATTTCAGCATCACGAAGAGCTCGGGAATTACCTTCGTCATCCCTTGCATACTATAGTTCATCACGAAGTTCTACTAACTTGGTGATGGTGACTAGAGAATTCTGTCAATCAGGACTAAGTTCATGATAAATTTAAGTTCAATTAATCATATTACTTAAGAACTCCCACTTAGATAGACATCCCTCTAATCCTCTAAGTGATCACGTGATCCATATCAACTAAACCATGTCCGATCATCACGTGAGATGGAGTAGTTTCAACGGTGAACATCACTATGTTGATCATATCTACTATATGATTCACGCTCGACTTTTCGGTCTTCGTGTTCCGAGGCCATATCTGTTATATGCTAGGCTCGTCAAGTTTAAACTGAGTATTCCGCGTGTGCAACTGTTTTGCACCCGTTGTATTTGAACGTAGAGCCTATCACACCCGATCATCACGTGGTGTCTCAGCACGAAGAACTTTCGCAACGGTGCATACTCAGGGAGAACACTTATACTTTGATAATTTAGTGAGGGGTCATCTTATAATGCTACCGTCAATCAAAGCAAGATAAGATGCATAAAATATAAACATCACATGCAATCAATATAAGTGATATGATATGGCCATCATCATCTTGTGCTTGTGATCTCCATCTCCGAAGCACCGTCATGATCACCATCGTCACCGGCGCGACACCTTGATCTCCATCGTAGTATCATTGTCGTCTCGCCAATCTTATGCTTCTACGACTATCGCTACCGCTTAGTGATAAAGTAAAGCATTACAGGGCGATTGCATTGTATACAATAAAGCGACAACCATATGGCTCCTGCCAGTTGCCGATAACTCGGTTACAAAACATTATCATCTCATACAATAAATTTAGCATCATGCTTTGACCATATCACATCACAACATGCCCTGCAAAAACAAGTTAGACATCCTCTACTTTGTTGTTGCAAGTTTTACGTGGCTACTACGGGCTTAGCAAGAACCGTTCTTACCTACGCATCAAAACCACAACGATAGTTTGTCAAGTTGGTGCTGTTTTAACCTTCGCAAGGACCGGGCGTAGCCACACTCGGTTCAACTAAAGTGAGAGAGACAGGCACCCGCCAGTCACCTAAGCAACGAGTGCTCGCAACGGTGAAACCAGTCTCGCGTAAGCGTACGCGTAATGTCAGTCCGGGCCGCTTCATCTCACAATACCGCCGAACCAAAGTATGACATGCTGTTAAGCAGTATGACTTATATCGCCCACAACTCACTTGTGTTCTACTCGTGCATATAACATCAACGCATAAAACCTGGCTCGGATGCCACTGTTGGGGAACGTAGTAATTTCAAAAATTTCCTACGCACACGCAAGATCATGGTGATGCATACCAACGAGAGGGGGGAGTGTTGTCCACGTACCCTCGTAGACCGAAAGTGGAAGCGTTAACACAACGCGGTTGATGTAGTCGTACGTCTTCACGATCTGACCGATCAAGTACCGAACGCACGGCACCTCCGAGTTCAGCACACGTTCAGCTCGATGACGTCACTCGAACTCCGATCCAGCCGAGTGTTGAGGGAGAGTTTTGTCAGCACGACGGCGTGGTGACGATGATGATGTTCTACCGACGCAGGGCTTCGCCTAAGCACCGCTACGATATTATCGAGGTGTAATATGGTGGAGGGGGCACCGCACACGGCTAAGAGATCAATAGATCAATTGTTGTGTCTATGGGGTGCCCCCTGCCCCCGTATATAAAGGAGCAAGGGGGGTAGCGGCCGGCCAAGGAGGAGGGCGCGCCAAGGGGGTAGTCCTACTCCCTCCGGGAGTAGGACTCCTCCTTTCTTTGTTGGAGTAGGAAAAGGGAAGGGAGAAGGAGAAAGAAGGAAGGGGGCGCCCCCCCTCCCTAGTCCAATTCGGACTAGTCCATGGGGAGGGGTGCGGCCACCCTTTGGGGCCTTTCTCTCCTTTCCCGTATGGCCCATTAAGGCCCAATACGAATTCCCGTAACTCTTCGGTACTCCGAAAAATACCCGAATCACTCGGAACCTTTCCGATGTCCGAATATAGTCGTCCAATATATCAATCTTTACGTCTCGGCCATTTCGAGACTCGTCGTCAAGTCCCTGATCTCATCCGGGACTCCGAACTCCTTCGGTACATCAAAACACATAAACTCATAATATAACCATCATCTAACTTTAAGCGTGCGGACCCTACGGGTTCGAGAACTATGTAGACATGACCGAGACACCTCTCCGGTCAATAACCAATAGCGGAACCTGGATGCTCATATTGGCTCCCACATATTCTACGAAGATCTTTATCGGTCAGACCGCATAACAACATACGTTGTTCCCTTTGTCATCGGTATGTTACTTGCCCGAGATTCGATCGTCCGTATCTTAATACCTAGTTCAATCTCGTTACCGGCAAGTCTCTTTACTCGTTCCGTAATACATCATCCCGCAACTAACTCATTAGTTACAATGCTTGCAAGGCTTATAGTGATGTGCATTACTGAGTGGGCCCAGAGATACCTCTCCGACAATCGGAGTGACAAATCCTAATCTCGAAATACGCCAACCCAACAAGTACCTTTGGAAGCACCTGTAGAGCACCTTTATAATCACCCAGTTACGTTGTGATGTTTGGTAGCACACAAATTGTTCCTCCGGGAAACGGGAGTTGCATAATCTCATAGTCATAGGAACATGTATTAGTCATGAAGAAAGCAATAGCAACATACTAAACGATCAAGTGCTAAGCTAACGGAATGGGTCAAGTCAATCACATCATTCTCCTAATGATGTGAACCTGTTAATCAAATGACAACTCATGTCTATGGCTAGGAAACATAACCATCTTTGATCAACGAGCTAGTCAAGGAGAGGCATACTAGTGACACTCTGTTTGTCTATGTATTCACACATGTATCAAGTTTCCAGTTAATACAATTCTAGCATGAATAATAAACATTTATCATGATATAAGGAAATAAATAATAACTTTATTATTGCCTCTAGGGCATATTTCCTTCACTGTGGACTGTTAGATCTCCGTGAACTCGTATCACCATAGAATCTACGGTGCGGGAGCACCTCATATTCTCCCGTGCGAGAAAACATAAGGTGCCCTCGCAGCTTGGATGCTACGGTGATACGAGCTTCAAGGTCATTTGATCTGAGATCCAATGGCATCTGAGCAGTGTTTGTGCTTGTAAGCAGTGGCCGAACTCTTTGGGGGGATTTTCTGCAAAAAACCATTCGAACCACCGAGGAGGTGTTGGGTCACAAATCCAACGGCTCCGAAGAGCTTGTATCACCAAAGCATCTAAGGTGTGGTAGCACATGATATTCTTACATACAGGAGAATATGATGTCCTCCTTCATCTTAGATGCTATGGTGATACGAGCTTTGAGGTCGTTGGATATGGGATCCAAGGGCATCTGAGTAGTTTTTGTACAAATTGTGTGCAATTCTCAAACTCATCAAGGTTTCTTGTAAAAATATTAAGACATCATGTGAGCTGCTATATCTCAGATCTACAAGCTCCAAGCAACTCATATCGGCATATCTATGGTATGGGGGCACATGATATTCTCCAGGGGAGGAGGGGTGGGGGTGCACAACCAATCGGTGGTTGGGACTTGGGAGGGTGGGAAAAATATAATCTAAACAACCCTAAACAGAGCTTCACAATTTTATCTAAGGTCGAGGGGGTGACCCCCGACAATCATAGCTCCGCCTAATTAAACACAACATTTCCATGTACTGTAGTACTAGACTTAATATTCATGTTTCAGTTTCATGTTCATTTTAAATATTGAATTGAGGACCATGCATGTCTTACATTTTACTGCCTTCGTTTCTAAATATTAGTCTTTTTAGAGATTTCAAGTGGACTGGCACATACGGATGTATATAGACATATTTTAGAGTGTAGATTCACTCATTTTGCTCCGTATGTAGTCGCTTGTTGAAATCTCTAAAAGACTAATATTTAGGAACAGAAGGAGTATTTTTGAATTCGTGTCATACATGCATGGTTTGGAAAAATAGATGCACTATTCTTATTGGATTGTTGTTGTGTTCGTGTGTGGGTGTCTGTGTGTGTGTGTGTGTGTGGTCATATGCTTGATACATACAAAGTTTTCTCACCTCCATATTGTTCATCTTTTAAATTTGAATTTGCATTGAAAAACTTACCAGGGATACCATGAAATGTGAAATCCACGTTGAGATCACTATATCACAAACTCACTCTAATTCAACTACTCGTCATCAATTACCACGTTGAGATTAGTATTTGCAAGGAAAATACGGGCACTGTAATACACATAGATTCGTTCGGCAATTTAAAAAGTTCCTTTCGTATTCTTGAATGGTAGGACCCAACGGCGTACCAGCTAGACCTTGGCTCGTGTTGATCCTAAAAAAATAAAAAATAAAAAACCGGGCTCGTGTCCTCCTGGTGGCGTGCGTGGTACGCACATTAGGCAACCCCAACCAGTCGAGCCTCCGCGTTTCGAGTCGAAATATCTGGCGGCCAGAATTCCAGCCCTAGAAAATTCCCCTCATGTCCCCGGTCCATAATGACTACCGATGAACAACGGAGGGATGCTTTAGTAACTAGACAACGTTACCTATCGTGCCGAGCACGGTTCAATTCCCTCGGTCGCCGCTCGCCAAGGTCACCCGTCAACTGCATTGCCTAGTACTACTACTACTACACCAGGATGAGCACAGAATTGAGCCCGTTTGTTCGTGCCTAGTACTTGAGTTAATATATCATGCGATGCACTGGTACGGAGGGATTATCCTTTTGCTCTGCATATATAACTTGTCTGAAGTCTAACTAAGCAAAATGTTTGACCAAATCCTTTCTTAAGAAATACAACAGGACAGATGTATGGCTTGCAAATTTATTGCATGATGCAGGTTATGATATTGTTTCGAATCCTGGATCTTAAATTTTAGAAAATCCAAAAGTGACCATAAATTCTTGAAACTGAGCATGGTCACGTGATATGGCACAAATATTACTTCGTAATTTTTTTTTTCAATTTGAGACAAGCTGCTTATGACAAGTTGCACAAATGAAGAGCCAAGGTATTTTGGAACAAAGACCTGTCACGTTAAGGCGAACGCTTTCACTATTGAAACCATGGGCGTTTACGTGCCGCCACGAGTCCCGCTTCTCATCGGCAAGTGCCGCCCGAGCAAGCGTGTGAGCCGATGAGAGGCGTGCGAGCAGACCGCTCCGCCGGCTGACAGGGAGGCATGCGAGCAGACCGTTGTGCAGGCTCACCGGGAGGCGAGCCCTTTGACCAGGCTCCGCCGCCCACCTTCGTCCCAACTGCTCCCATTTTTTATGTCGCCGGCGCCGTAGTTTAAAATCAACCCCGCACTACCCGGTATCGCTACAATCTTCTCTCTTCCTCTCCGATTCTCCTATCGTCTACCTCCAACCAGCCTGACCTAAACATACGCCATGCCGCATCATGATGGTCTGCCCTTAGTCTTCCAGTTTCCTGAGGAAGACACCCCGCCGGAGTCTCAAGAACATAAGGCGCTTTGGGATGAGCTTGAACTGGCCTTGCGGGAAGATGTCGCACCTGTCCCCGCTCCCGTTCCGGCTCCCGTCACCCCGACTGCGCCAGCGCCCATCCCCGTGGCATTGATGGGCTGGGAGCCGCACATTGTCGCCGAGCTTGATGCCACGGGGTTCCACGAGGTCCCTGTCGAATTTCACGCGCCCGTGCACCTGCCAGCGCATGCACCTGCGCGTGCACTGACGCGCACGCCCGTGCTGGTGCTCGTGCACCTGCCAGCGCATGCGCCTACGCGTGCACTAACGTGCACGCCCGTGCCGATGCCCGTGCACACGAATGTCTCCGCCGCGCCGTTGAAAGCGCATGTCCCCGCGCGGGTGCCAGTGCCCCCCTCAGCAGCATGGATGGTCGCTGTCGACCGCTTCCTTGCACCAACGCCAGTCGCCTCCTCCTGCCAGTTGACTCGCTCCGAAGTCCAGAACATTTTGGCCTTCCTTGAAGCTAGGCCAACGTCCAGGAGTACGCCAACAAAGGCGCAAGGCGCCGCCGTCGCCGTCAGTCAGTGGCCCGACGACACACAGAGCATGGTAGAGGAGCCGCTTCCCACCGGAAGACGCCCCCGCCGCCACCGCGTAATCTAAATTTGCCATGAAAAACGTTCGGATTGCCATGCTTAAAATCCGAACGTTTATCATTTCCGTTTATTTTAGATCGATCGTCGCATAATTTAAAGTCGGAGTTAGACTGACCAAAATCTATGGTTTGATCGATTGAATGTTCTGCTAGAGCCGTATCAAATTAAATATAAAACGTCATCAAGCCACATGTATTCCTTGTCATCCAACGACCTAGACTGCTTCAATGTCGAGAGCTCAACACGTTTAGCGTGCAGTTAATTTCATGCCAAAAATAGTGCTAATCACATAATAACACGCAAATAATATCCTACTTAATATCCGCATGCACTTAATATACTTCCAAATTAACGTGCATTGCACGTACACACTGACTAGTGCTGCTAGCACGTGAAACTGGTGCCGTAACTTGTGAACGCGTCCAGATATGGTCAACGGCAACATCGCCCGCGAGTTCTTTGTGTTTGCCCGTGCGTCTAAACGCAGAAGGGGAGGAGAGAGAGAGCACACATGGAACCCACCAGTAAGTGAAGGCGAATAGTACTAAAAATAATATTACATGTTATCAATTAAATAGGCTGTGGTAATATAAAATATTATGTGAACAAAGGGAGGTACAACAAACATTGTTGTTCTACGTATGTTGCTTATTGACGTGCGGCTTGAAGGCCCTGGTCGCATGTTCGATCCTCGTCCTTTATTTTTTAATTTGTATATGGGTCCAATTTTGTTTCATGACATGTGGGCCCCTCGGTGTGTAGTTTGTAGCACTTTAATTTGTGGGTCGAAATTTGTTCCATTCCAAGTGGACTATCGGTGTGTAGTTTTGTAGCTTGTTTATAATAATTAAAGAGAACAACAGAGTTTTTGCAATAATACCATGGTGCGACGTTGAAGGCGAGAAAGGACGTGCGAGAGAGCGATGACCGAGCCAGAGGGAAATCAACTAGGGGAGTTGCGGGGGTTGCAACGGTGTTTCGAGTAGTTCTGGGCCGAATGCTACGAAAATATAATCTAAACCGACCGGAATAAATGCCTACACAAATTAATCCAAGGCTGGAGTGCCCCTCGCAATGTAAATAGCTCCGGCTTTGCGAGGGATGGAGAGGTAGCTTCAATGTGTGGAAGATACGGCGTGAGAAAGCGAGGTCAATCGAGAGACATATAGATAGAGAAATAAAGTGACTGTGGTCCGACATTCATTGAACAAATATATATGCTCTGGAGAGATATTGTCCGATTGAGCTTTTGGCAAGGGTGAGGGCTGTAAGATAGAGCTTGAGAGATGATCCGGTCACAGACGTGCAGATATATTTTGTGCGTGGGAGGAAGCAAGGTCAATTGATCACATAGGGTCATCGTGCGATCGAAAGAGTGAGACAGGTTGGAGAGAGTGACCTAGATAGACAATGCGCGTGAGAGAGTATACAATGTGAATAAGTCGAATTGGGCTCAAACATTGTGATATATCGTTTTTGTTCGAGAAAGAGCAAGGTCAATCGAGACATGCAAAGAGAGAGAGAGAGGGAGAGAGAGAGGGAGAGAGAAAGAGAGAGAGAGAGAGAGAGAGAGAGAGAGAGCATGGCCCACCATGATGTCGAAAGAGTGGGGGCGGCTTCGATGGACTGACCTAGATATACAATTTGCATGAGAGAGTATAGAGTGTGTCGATCGAGGCCCGAACAGGGAGATATATCATTTGTGTGTGAAAGAAAACGAGGTTAAACGAGACTCAGATAAAGACAGCGAGATTGAGCGAGTGTGGCCCACCGTGTGGAAGAAAGAGTGAGACACTCTCGAGGGAGTGACCTAGATAGACAACGTGCGTGTGTGCGCACGAGAGGTTGGGGGGCTAGATAGGCAATGCATGTATTTAGCGTGAGAGGGTGAGAGGGAGAGGGAGAGAGAGATCGGCATGTGGTGCAATGGAGGGTGTGTGAGGTAAATACATTTCGTAATAGAGTGGAAAAAGGGGGTTGTGTAGTTGAGAGAGTTAGAGATCGAAACATGGAGAGAAAGAATGGGTGTGTGTTGGAAACCGATAGCTTCCTAAGGTGGTTAGGAGAGGAAGATTGACCGATACAGGAAGCATGTAGCGTGTGTGGGGGGGCTAAAAACAACATTTGAATGTAGATAGTACGCGATGTTTCAATTCAGTGTACATTGTAAGATTTGAACTGAGGACCATGCATATGGGTAATTATTTCGAATTCGTGCCATACTAGGTTTCGAAAAGTTGACATTGACTCGATTTGTTGTGCTATTTTGTAGGCCATATGTTTGAATCAATCCAAAAGTTTTCTCACTACCATGGTGTTCATCATATACATATGAATTTGTGTTAAAAAGTAGTGTGGATACAGTGAAATGCGAAATCCACGTTAGAATTGGAGATCGCTATGTGACACACACCCTAATTCAAATAACTAATTATGTGACACACACTCTAATCCACGTTAGCGTGGATACCGTTTCGATTTTTTTCAAATAACTCCTCATTAATTAATTTATAGTATCTCCTTTCGAATGACTAATTATTGCAAGGAGAACACGGGCATGGTAATACATACAGATTCGTTTGCAAATGAAAGAAGATTCGTTTGCATTCTCAAATGTAGGCGCACCAGGCAGACCAGGGTCGTGTCGTGGTGGTCGCGTGTGTCGGACGGACGCGTAGCACCCAGCCACCCACCCCCTCCCTCCCTCCCACCCTCCCC
>NC_057799.1:44307652-44328683 GCF_018294505.1 Triticum aestivum | reverse complement strand
ATCTGGTGGCCCCAATTCCAGCCCTGCAAAATCTCCCTTCTCCACCGTCCCCTTCCGCGCCCAGATTGCTCAAATCCCTAATTCGCCACCAACCCCTCGTCTCCTTTCTTTCCCCACCTCTGTGCCGGACGACGATGACGAAGACGACGATCGCGCTTCACCACCGCACCGGAGCTACCTCATCTACGCCCTCGTCCACCGCACTGGGTGGTCCACCGACAACGTCGGCTGCCGCAACCGACGTGCCTCACAGACACCGACTTCCACCGCATCAGGTGTGCTTCACCGACGCCGTCTCCCAGCTCACCGGGGCTACTTCACCGAGCACATCGTCACGCCTCCGCCCCCGAGGACGCTGGGGCTTCACCAACGGTCTCGTCCACCGCATCGTAGCGCTCCGCTGCCACTCAAGATCTGCATCCGTGCGCGGCCAGCCAACGCCAGCGCATCACCCTCAACGGCTCTGAAGTGACCCGCACTCTAGCTAGGCGAGCATGCCCAAACGCCGGCTCGAACTAGGTATCCACACATCACTCCCTTGTGCACTGTTCCGACGATGTTTGGATATCCTTTCACTGCTCTCTTAGCTTACACGCCTATCCAACTCTGACTTTAACTCTTATTTCTTCTGGAGATATCATCTAAAATAAGCAAATCCATTTTTTTAGCAAAGCATGACGGCGCTGCGGGATCTGGTACACATCCTGCACACCCGTATAACCTTGTAAGTATCTGTCCTCCGATACAACAGCAAGGTCGATTCCTCTTATTTGATCAGTCATTCGCCGTGTCAAAAATGCAGAGGGGGAAGCAAGGAGCACAAGGCCTGCACATCCAAGCAAGTGGTAACATGGACTTGTACATGGAACATTCCAAGCGCAAGCAGAGCTGCAGTCAGTCTGTACAACGAGCTAGCGTAAGTGTCTGCATTTGATTTAATTCGTACTGGCATTCGTGTATGATTTGTGTGCAGTGGCGGATCCACGAATTCAAGTTACCAGGGGCGAACATTTAACTTAAAAAATACGAAGGCACTTGCACTCCGGAAATCAACATAACTTGAGAAATGTGAAGCTACATGCACTTTGAAAACCAGCTAATGATCCAAAGTATTCAGATTATAAACACTAAATGATGCAAACACCAAGAAACACAAAATGCAACATGGTGTACAAGGACTACAAACATGGTCTGTACCTGCTTGAATTATTCGTTCTCTGGCTGAAAATATCGAAGTGTAATTGCACCTATAACCAGTGCGCAAACTGCATATCAATATATCTATCATGCACAAGTATGCCAATAGTTTCAAACAACAGATTATAAAAGTATTTATGCTACGTTGTCATGATACGGGGACTTTCTGGTAGATGGCCTCGACGTTTCCTCAAGCCATGAAAATGCACTATAATTTGCTTGTCATCAATGCCTGCAAATCTCTATGTCACTCTCAACATAGCAGATCATCATTAGACACTAAATCCTTCAATGGGAGCTTGCAAAATGCTTGCATTAGATGCCTCATTAGACACTATATGTTCATCACCAGGAGCATGTAAAGTGTTTGCATCAAATCCTTCATTACCAGTCCGTTCATTAGACACTTCAGGATCAAGAACAACATGAGCTTGGATGTTTGCACTGGAAACTTGATTAGATTCATCAGATTCAGTCAGTTCAGTATTGATTGGGGGAGTTATAAAATAAGCAGAAATTGGTGTCATTTTCTCATAGATTCCCTACATACAAGCAGTTTTACAACGCCTTCGGGTTTAACTATTGGCCAGAAATTGAAGAGTTGAATTAGATATAATCAGGGATGTGATGTACCTGCTCGTTGCGCATGCTACTCTTGCAAGCTGCGACTGTCCATTTGCACGTGCTGCCGCCGCTGCCTCCCACGCAGGCTACAAACAGGGTTGGATCTTCATCTTCTTGTCCTTTCGTTCGCTTGAAGCCCGGCGACCGCCCTCCAACGAGGGCGCGAGGTAGTGCTGTGTCGGTCTGTCCAGCGGCGGCTAGGTTAGGAGCGAACCAAACTGGAGGCTAGAGCAGATGAATTGGGATTTTTCCTGCTGTCGATCAATATGGGAGGCGCTCATTTGGGCCGCGAGCCTTCTATAGGGCCTGCCTTGCACTTATGTTATTGGCCTATCCAAATTGAAACATTTTTCTTCATCTTTTACATTGCCTGATCGTGCGTTGGGACGAACAAAACTAGCCCGGGCCAACCTGGACGACTCAAACTAGGTGCACACTTTCGAGCCACCCGAGGCGGCCGCCCATACCAGCGCCTATGGTGGCGTCGCCCCTTTTTGCGTGTATGATTAGGGTAGTGAAAAATATTCCAGTGGCGCTTTTGATTTACCCACAGAATGGTTGAATTGCTTGTTTCTATGAACTGCGCCAATAATGTGAAGGATGCCAGTCTTTTCATCCTATTGTAGATTGCTTATATCTCGATATGCCAAAAGTAATCGCATGAAATATACAGTAAAAGCCAGTGTGATGTGTGTGGCTACAACTAGTCTGACTACACGTCCTCATATAACATATCACGGACGCACCATCTTACCAGATTAACCATTCGACTTACCAATGCAGTGTGGGAAGAAAGAACTATTGGGGCTGCGTATCCAAGAAATTGATGCCATGGACTCCTTCGTACAACCTTGTAAGCGAAAAAGAAGTTGCAGTGTGCCTGTACAAAGAACTAGCGTAAGTTCAGTTACCTGCTTCTCGGAATTTTAGTTAGCCACTTATTGCAAAATTGTTCAATTACGTTGCTTGGCTTAATTTAGTTTGCTACTGATTACATAATACCACAGCCTGTTAATCCTATTATAGACTGCGCCTATCTATGTGTTTGATACTTACTATTAAGAATTACCTGTTTGCCTGAATTTAAATAGCTACTTGTTTGTTTAACTACTTTGCTGCTGCAACAACGGGTTACAATGATGTTAATAACTACTTTTCAGCATCGAATTGAAACTCTTTAATTCCTTGTTTGTTTAACTGGTTTGCTGTTATAACTCCCAGTTGAGATGTTTTGCTAACTTCAACTTTTCTGAATCCAAACGGAACTTTAATGGCAAAACAGGTTAGCCCAAGATCAAAGAGCGAGGTCCCCATGGACGTTGTATCATCCCACAGCAGTGGCACCGGCCCAATCGTGCATTATGAATTGCCAACTGCTGATGCTCTAGAGGCTAAACTAGTGGTAGAAAGATATTCTGCTTCTGCACTTAGATATGAAGTTGACATGTTGAGGAAGCAAACAGCACAATCAGTAGCAGTACTCAAGACAACCATTAAATATTTGGTGGATTTCAAAACGAAGCAAGCTGAGACTGACCACATTGTTAAGGTCCTGAAGGAAAAAAGGAAATTAAATTCCCACTTGGTAAATCATAGGTGAAATGTTCTTTCCATCGTTGAATAACCTTTGTGTTGTTTGTTCATGTAATCAATCAAACCATTTGTTTTAGAGATCATGTAATAATTGTTTTTTGTTTTTTGTTTTTTGTTTTTTGTTTGTAATTTTATTTGAGCACAAGTCTGTATTAATTGATAAGACTTGGAGACATTTCATTTTGATTGTTGTGCCAGACCTACAAATATGCCAATCGGGTTGAATGTGCATTCAGCAATAATAGTAGTATAGATGGACCATAAGTGGCACGCATCGGAAAGGGCCAAGATGCTGTAGTAGCTTGGCTAAAAAAGGATGCTGTTGTAGCAAAGAAAAGTACAGCGGCCTGGCTTATGTATGTTAGTTGATATTATTGATCCATATACTCTATCAGTGTTTATATGTCTGTTAGTTCTGTACATTCTTGGTTGACTGACTCGGTATTTGAATCTTGATATATCGCTTGTGTACATATCTAAATGGGAGTACACATTATGCTGCGTGTGACATTTGAGTTGGACATGAAGTGTTCCAAATATTCGAATTCACCTTAAACTGGATTCTAGTTTCTGAATTTGGGTATCGGCATTTGTAAACCATATTCATATATGACAGTGGAATACATCTTTGTCATCCTTTTGAAGATATATAAAAACACATAGAATGATTTATAAAGATTCATATAGGAATACAAAATGGATTCGAATTTAGTTGCCAGGGTAAACGTGGATGCTTATTGTCCTGAAATTCGAAAGAAGCGGCAAAATGTCAACTCCCACGTCGGCTGCCCGAAGCCAAGTGTTTGGGAGATGGAAATTACTGTCTACCCATTACACGGACAATCCATCGGCCCGATTTCCACTGCTCTAAATAGGGGTAGGATAGTAACTTCAATTAGACCTGACACGACCGCCTCTGAGCCCATTCCGACACGGTGGGCGCCAAACATGGGCGGAAAAACACATTTGATTAAAGCTCGTCCGAAAGACTTCTGTTTCTCCCTCCACTTCCCCATTCATACACGGTGGGCAGCAAAACAAACTCGACTCGGCCGAAATCGATGTAGGCAAATATTTTCAATAGGGGCAGGTTTGTAACTTCACTCAGACGTGACATGACCACCCTACCTATCAGCCTCGTTCATACACCGTGGGCGCCAACCATGGGCACCAACCACCCTCTCCTCGCCCGAAATTCCTCTGGGCAAATATTGGCGAGATGCGAGATTACCGTTGTATCCCCAACCGATGAGACGTCCAAATTTTAAACGGGGGCTAAGTTCGTAACTTTCCCATATTTCAGACAGGCGCGTCCCAAAAACATGGTTCCCCGTACCTCTCCCTCCATTTTCCCATTCATACACCGTTCGCGCTAGGACACCATCCCCACACCAGCCTCCGTCCACCACCCCATCCATCGCCGCCGTCCTCCACCACATCCATCGCCGCCGTCCTCCACCATGCCGGAGCACCTACCAAGACCGCGTCGTCCACTGCTAGAGATAGACGTTTCTCATCCACGGCGATGGACCAAGAGCCTTGCATCACGTCCTCTCGCTTCATCGACGCCGTCGTCCTCTTTGCCGGGGCCGCTCACACGACCTTCTCTTCCACCGCAACGGGACTTATCCCCCGATGCACCCGTCTACCGTCGCATATCTGCTTCAACGCCAACGACAGCCATCGCACCCCCGATGCCTACACGGCGCCGCAAGAGAGGTGGTACTTCATATCTCCTCAACTTTTTGATCTCAACCAGAAAACAGATCTTAACTTGGTTACTCTACTTTCTTTTTAGCTCTTAGAAATTAGTTCTTAGTTTGAAGCAAACAATGGCTGCTAAATATCATTTCTCCGGTTTCCCCCTTTTATGATCTCTATACGATCAGAATACGTGCTTCGTGTCATAATAGCACTGCTCGACCCATCAAGCTAAACAAGCTTAGTTGTTCAAATATGAATCTAATATATTAAAACAGATTCGTTTAATTGGTCAGCTAAATGTTCCTAAATTAGTTTCGAAAATGCATGTTCGCCGCTCAGGTGTGTATCTCTACAGGGTGCCCACGGTGGGCCGGCCAACCCTGGGATTTTGGGTCGTCCCAGGCCCCGATTCCCCTCTGTTCTGTTGCGCGCTTCCGATCTCTACTCGCCCCCAGCCGCCTGCCTCGTCGGTGACTTGCCGTCCCCGGACGGCATGACTCTAGGAGCAGACGCCGGACTAACAGGAGGTTAGGAACCGCTCGCCCAACAGCGTCACCGCTGCCCGGGCGCGCCGCCGTGCCTACCTTCCCAGTCCGTTCAGGGCTCAGGCGTGCAGCACCAACTAAGCCAACCTGATTTATCCTGAGATAAGTCCCCAACACTCAGCAGCCACTCCTCATCACCCATTTTCTAATTGATTCATTACTCATTAGGCAGGACTGTCATTAGGGTTTGTTGTGTGCTCAGTGCTACCTACACTTCATGGTTCAGATGTATTTCGGTAATCTCTAGTACCTGTAAAGTTCACAGGGTTTTCAAAATTCCGGCCCTAGGAACAGACACTAGTCATTTTGGATTGTTGGTCGTAGTGACATTGACCCAGATTACTACTGCAAGCCAGGTTTATTGACAATTTTACTTGTCTTTCTTACTCATTCGATATAATATCCAATTATTCACGTCGATTAGTTGCAAACAATAAGTGCTAGACAAACTTCTTGATTCAGATTTTGGACGGTCTCTTACTGCAGTTACAATTCTGCATACTTGTCCTAGTAAGCTCACAAGTAAATGATTGATTCACTACATCTATGCTTGCCTTGTCATATTGGTTGTCAATATTCTTTTAGGGTGGACCACCCTGTTTCTAAATACTGCAACCGTAGACATGAGTGAATAGTATTTCTCTATGTGATCTCTTCCATCATGTGTGGGCAACGAACACTGCATTGTATAGAAAGAAAGTGTCATTTCCAGCTTTTACATAGGCTTCGATCTTTTACATGGAATACAATCTGCCTACTTGCTTTGTGTCGCACTAGCAACACTCCACCCTTGAAGCTAAACATTATGCCACTCATAATTCCTTAGTTTATTTGTTTAAATACCAATTTCATATGATTCTAATGTTCCTACTTCAGTTTTGAAATGTGTGTCTTCCTGTTATAGAGACATAAGGGGTTTGTATTTCTATGTGTGGTCTGGTCAGCACGGTTGGGGGTGAACTTTGCATATGCAGGGGTTTATAGGTAGACACTCTTCGAGTTGAATCCGCAATGCATTCCATAGATAATCTGACTACTTTTTATGTTTTCATGAATCTCAGATTCTGAACAGCATCATAATGATTATGAGCTTGCGCGCATGAAAATAATAAAGCAGAACAATGCCATGGCTGTCAAACTTGGCATTAAGGGACTGAAATCAAGTTTGGATGCAATGCAATGCAAACGCTCTCCACCTACAGATTCATGCTCAGAATATGATCCTAACAGTGATTCTGAGCTAGAGGGAGACCTAAGTCAATGTAGCTCCCTAGTGGAGGAGTCAGAGGAAGATGCCCTATCTTATTCACCCATCAAGGTGCTTGCTCTAACTTTCCAAGGTTATATTTGTCAGACATATCTTCCAACTGATGCTTTGCATTGCTTCTACTTTGTTGAACTGCCATTAGCTTAGTTTACACATCGTGCATGTGAATATGCCCTGCCTATCCATTTTCAGTACATATTCCATCTGTCATCATACCATATTTATCCATTCAAATGATGTTCTTGTGTATTAGACGTTCAAAAGGAAGAGGGCGATTGCTGATCGTGAAGGAGCACAAGCAAAGTATTTGGAAAAGGTAGTGGCACCTGATAAATCAAATAGCCCATTAGGTGTAGTTGCAATATCACCTGACCCACAAAACACCCCAACTCTAGCAGACTCTAGCCCTACTACACTGGTCATTTCTGATGCCCCAACTTAGCAGACCCCAACTGCAGCAAACATTATGATTATGCCAGTTGACATAGCACCAGCTCTACGACGCAAAACCCCCATTCCAGCAAAGAGTACACCAAATCCAGTTGCCAAATCCCTTTTCGAACCAGAGAGAGCCCCAATTGCAGCAAATAGGACCCCTGTTCCATTTCTTCCAAGTTTAGAAGACAAAGCTTATATTGTTGTCGGAACTTTGTGCGCACCTTTCCTTCAAGGAAAGATTATACCGCAGACACAAAACAATTTCCAGTCTTCCTCCGCAACTTACGCGTAAGTAATGTACTAATGTTATTCATGGTCATTGCTGCATATGTTCCTGCTGACAGAAGACACAAGATTTCATTCTTTTAAATAGGCGAGGACCAAACCGGATTGTGAAGACGAGCAAGGGTTGGTTGCGCTTTTCAAGCACTCATTGATGAAGTATCGTTCCTACCTGTGGCAAGCGCACTTCGATGGCAAGCCTGTAAACGAATTTTCTGTCAAGTCTCTGGTGCTACATTTATCCGACAGTGACTGGAATAATCTTGTTACACATTGGTCTTGGTTGCAGCGTAAGGTACTATATATGATATCACATCACAATTTGAACTACATTTCTGCATTTGCCTTAATGTCTCACTTGTACGAAAATTGTTAGCAGAAGAACATTCATTCTCAAGGGACCTCAGAATCTCGCAACTATACTGCACACTACATTGCTCTTGTGAGTACCTCTTGCCCTGTATGACCATACTTACTTTCATAGTTGTTTGATTATGTAGCATCACTGCACATGTTAGCCTCATTATCGTCCATTTGGTGGACATTATAAGATCTGTATGAACTCTTACATAAATTTAGAATCAACCCAATGCTTTTGAAGAGGTTTAGCTCTGCAGTCCTCTTGTAAGGACTGAATGTTGTCTATCACTGTACTTACATTAACAGCTACTCCCTCCGTCCCATAATATAAGAACGTTTTGTACAGTACACCAGTGTTCAAAACACTCTTGTATTATGGGAAGAGGGATTGGTTCATTGTGTAGCATTCTGCATCTTATCTCCCTAGCCCACCATTTACTCAAAAAGATCAGATCTATATTTAATCTTACCAAAAAGTATAATACACAGACAATGCCAGTGCAGAAGTGTAGCCCATTGCTCTTGTCAGTACATTTTGTCCTATAATGCTTGTACTTCCAGGGATTGGTAGTTGATTATGTAGCATCAATCTACATCTTATCTTCATTATCCTCTATCCCTTCCAGTATTATCATATCTATAATTACTCTCTACAAAATGTAGAGTACAGGCAATGCTTATGAAGAAGATTATGTGCTGAAATTCTTGAGTTATCCTTCCCTTGACATGGAGAAGGGCATTATAAAGCCGGTGTTAACTGTTAATGTAAGTCAGTCCTTCTAAAGCCTTTATCCTCAACTAATGTTTAATTTGCTCATACTCCCTATCATTTACTGTTGTTTAGTTTGCTGTTTCTACCAAAATGCATGTTCGCAAGAACCGTAAGTTCTAAGTTTTACTTGTAAAACCAAATTCCTTATTCATAGCATGCACATTACTCAATACTCCCTATATGTATGCTTGTTTTTGTGGATCTATAATCCAGTGTGTGGTGAAGCAGCCTACGTTTGCACCTTGTCATCTCCTGTTTTATCTTACTGATGTGGCTGATGATATGAACAACATGCCATGCACATTAACCAAAATAGATACAATGATTTTCTTTGCCCTTCATCTATGCTTGTTATGTTGACATGGTAATCCAGTAGTGTGGTGAAGCTCCCCGCATTATGAACAATGCCAAATTATGCTATTGATATTTTGAACTTACTCTTTATTTTGTAATTTGAAATTGGATGTAATTGACAGCACAGTTATCATATTTGTTTATACACGTGCAAAACCTGTCATCTCTCTGCTTTGTTTCTAGGTGATATGCCTGATGGCATGCACAAGTCTGCTGAAGGCTGTGAGACAAACCCAACATATATTGCAGAAAAGAAGGCAAAACATCTTGAAGATAGCGAGACAACCCCAAAGTCTTGTCTTGATGCACTGTTTAAGTTACTTGAGAATAGCAGTCAGACAAGCTCACAGAATTCGTTGTCTGAATCAGTTCGACTTCTTCAGTCCCAAGTTCTAGTAGAAAGGCATTCTGCAACTCAACTTCGACTTGAAGTCCTATCTCTAAGAAAGATTGTGGAGAACACCAATGAGAACCTCATCGCTAAACAGCTACACCTGGAAGCTATGACCGACATGCTAGGCCTCACAGCCTTGCTCAGCAGCTTGCGCAGCAGTTCCCGCGCAAGGCTAACCTTTCTTGAACTGTCTTGGAAGTGGTCTCGGTTCAGTATTATTTTGTTACGCTGCAATGGTGCCCAGTTTTTATAATCTGCTTCTTCGTTGCGCGTTATGATCACTGGTGGCGAACTTCGATGCCCAGTGGATGTAATATACCATAAATCCTTTATTGTATAGTGTAGGTTTATTCTTAGTTACTATGTCGTCATTTCTTTATTGTATACAGTAGGTTTGTTCTTAATTCTTACTAGTTACTGCCATCATTCGCTATCTGAAAAAAAGTCAGATGTAGTCGACCAGGCCGAAACATTCGCCTCTAACGGGCCTGGTGTTTAGCGGGCCACAATTGGGCCGGCCTGCATCTTTCTTGGGCCCGAATCATTGGGGCCTTCACACTTTGCGCGAGGCCCACAACTTACACCAGCCTATATTTTAGTTGGACCTTTTGTGGACCCAACGCTTAGTTTGGCCCAGGTAGCGCTGACCCAACCTATTACTGGCCTGTTACAGCCCAGATGAAACCATGGGCCTTTAGCAGGCCGAAATGCATATTGGGCCTCAATTTTCACTAGTCGTCGACGGGCCTTCAGCAGGCTGAAATGTAGACGGGGCCTTTTTGGGCCCAGTTATATCACAGGCAGTTACCAGGCCAAAACATATCTCGGGCCTTAGTTGTCCCACTGATATCATGGGCCTTTAAGAGGCCGAAAGCTTAGTACAGACATCAACGGGCCGAATTATGCGACAGGCCTTTAACAGGCCCAAAGTCACGTTGGGCTTAACTGTTGCTTCCTTTATCACGGGCTGTTAGTGGCCTGATGTCCTGTCGGACCATATATGGCCCATGGGCAGCATGGGCCATTCCTAGGCCGAAAGTCACACCGGGCTGAAATGGGCCCATGTCTACATCGGGCCTCTAACAGGCCGAAAGTCACTGGGCTGTAATTGGGCCCAGATATTCGGCGAACAATTAACGGGCCAGATCTGGCTTCGGGCCGTAAATGGGCCCAAATATTCGGCAAACAATTAATGGGCCAGATCTGGCTTCGGGCCGTCAATGGGCCTTTATTAAGGAGGTCGTTATTGGGCTGGCCAACTAGTACCTGAGTAAGTACTACGGGCCTTTGACTGGGCCGGCCTTTTTAACCTATATGGGCCTCTGTTGGGTCGTGCCACGTGTTGACGTATCATAGGCGCTTTGGGTCCAATGAGTGGATGACATCTGTCCCAACGGTGAGCCGACACGTGTTTCCTCCAGCCAATGGTGATTTTACACGTGGAAAATCCCCATTGGTTGGGGCTGTTAACGGGTTATCGGATCCAAAACCGGACCCGATAGCTTAACGGCGTTCCGTTACGGTGGATGCCACATGTCGGTCACCCTTGACGAAAGCACTTCTGTGACGCGCGATGTATCGTCATGGAAGTGGACACTTCCATGATGATAATTTTGGTAATGTCATGGAACACTTCTACGACAGCACAGGTATGACTATCTTGATTCTGTCATAAATTTGTCATGGATGTACATGCATGACAGAAAACGTGTCCTACTGTGACAAACACGTATCATCACGGAAGTGTATTTTTTTTGTAGTGACCGTTCCCCTTCCAACGCGTACACCCGTTCTCTAAGTGTGGTTTCGCTTCCATGCCATCTCAGGCCATCCAGTTTGCTGCACTCGAGGCTCTTGTAGACCTGCGCTACAATGAGGTTCGCATGCAGACTCACCCAGGTTTCTACTTCTACCCGTCTCTGCACGAGAACGGGCGTATCCGCTTCCCTTTTATTGATCCGGCGTGCGATCGTCCTTCTAGCCACCTTTCTCGCTATATCACCGCCAATTACCTCTTGATCTATGAGTTGGCCCGAGAGTTAACTCGAGCCCGTATAGCTCTTGCCGCTGCTCGAAATAGGAACCCTCCACCTACTGTCGGGTTTACCCCATTCGTTCCTCCAACCTCTGCTACCCCTGCTACTCCGGTGACCATTCAGAGTATCATGAACCCTTTGGCAGTTACTCCTCGCAGTGCCCCTACTGCGTGGGATTCCCTTGTCGCTACTCCTACAGCCCCTATGATCTAGACTCATCCCGCACCTGCCCCTGAGGGAGAGTCCTCGAGGCAGCGCCGTCGTGTCACTTTTAACCCGGAGGTTTCCACTATCAGTTCAGGATCTGAGTCCGGCTCAGGAGAAGACCCAGCAGAGTCAGCAGAGCACTAGATCGTCAGAGTGTCCGTAGTCGTCATGAGGTTGATTTACGGATGTAGTCGTACATGTCATGTTGTTTACCTTTCATGGATGAGTCTATGTATAATTATGTTGGAACTTTTTCGCCTTGATTTTCACTGCTTTCTTTCGGGTTTGTCGCTGGCTTTTCTTCCCATTATTGGATGTTGCTCAAATCGGTTGCTTTATATTGGAAAAACCAAACAATAGGATGACACGGGGAGGCAGCACCAGTCACGCTTATGAGGATGTCCTTGTTCGTCGCTCAGCAAGACAGGCAGGACATTCCCCCGAGCCGTATTCTCCACCACCGCCTCCACCGCCACATCCGCCATCCACTGAACAAATCATGCGCATGTTTGAAGAAAGAAGAAACAATGATCTGAATGAGCTGTTGAAAAGTGTGCAAGCTATGGTTGGGCAGAATGGAAATCAGAATGGACATCACTCCAAGCTTTCAGATTTTCAGAGGACCAAGCCTCCCAGTTTCAGTCAAGTTATCGATCCTTTGGAGGCCGATGATTGGTTAAGGACTACTGAGAAAAAGCTTGAGATTGCTCGCACTGAAGAAGCGGACAAGGTTCCGTTTGCTACACACTACCTTGAGGGAGCTGTCGCTATATGGTGGGATAATGCTAAAGCTATGTGGCCTGTGGACGAAGAAATTACTTGGACTATATTCAAGGAACCTTTCCGCAAGTACCATATTCCCGCCGGTATTATGAAGGTCAAGCAGTGCGAATTCCTCGCTCTCACCCAAGGAAGTCCGTCAGTAAGTGAGTACCTGCATAAGTTCAACCATTTGGCCCATTATTCTCTCTATGATGTGGCCACGGAAGAAAGGAAGATCGACTGATTTCTTGGAGGACTGAATCAACACCTTAGATGCACTCTCAGTATGCTCCACTTTCCGGATTTCCAGACTCTGGTAAACAAAGCCCTCATTGTAGAAAGGGAACAGAAGCCCGTGCATGACAACAGGCCCACTAATAATGATCACAAGCGCAAATTCGAGCCTAAGAAGGATGGACAACCAGTGCAGAAGGCTCGTACCTGGCAGCAGACTCAGGTCGAGTACAAGCCCAATTGGCAGCAGAACGTGAACAAGACCACTACTCAAGTCAAGAATGTCGTGACCAGCCCGATGCGTGAAGAATGTCAGCACAACAATTCATGCTTCAATTATGGGCAAACCATACACTATGCCAGACAGTGCCCCAAGAACGGCAAGCCAAATGCTCCATCCAGGCCGCAAGTCAACCACATGGAGCTATATCTTGCCCAGAAGACCATCCAAGGGCAAGTTCACCATCTCTCCGCAAATGAAGCCCAAGAGGACCCAGAAGTCGTCATTGGTATGTTTCCTATTAATAGCATACATGCAATAATTTTATTTAACTCTGGGGATTCCCACTATTTTATTTCGCGGAGTTTTGTTGCCCAAAACAAGTTTCCTTGCTCGATTTTGGGCAAAAGTATGCTGGTACAATCCCCGAGATCCGTGCCCAGAAGCAATCTAGTCTACCGCAATTTGCAAATTGGTATCAATGGGGTCACCATCCCAACTTCTTTGATCATTCTTGAGTCTGCCAAGTTGGATATTATTTTGGGAATGAACTGGTTGAGCCAATATCAAGTATGCATCAACTGTGCGACCAGAGAAGTCACTTTGACAAGTCAGGAAGGCCGGACTATAAAATTCTTTGCTCGAAGAAGCATACCCAAGAAAGACATGGTCTTCACCGCTGTAGCTGAAGAATTAGAACTAATTCTTGTGGTCAGTGAATTTCCAGATGTATTCCCTGAGGAATTACCAGGAATGCCGCTAGACTGAGAGCTTGAGTTTGCAATTGACCTTGTGCTCGGGACCGCACCATTATAGAAGAAGTATATCGGATGCCTTCCTCAGGATTAATGGAATTAAAGAGACAACTTGATGAGATGCTTCAGAAAGGATACATCCGTCCAAGCTCTTCACCATGGGGATCACCCGCAATATTCGTGGACAAGAAAGACGGCAGTCTCCAGATGTGTGTGGATTACCGTCTGTTGAATGATGTCACTATCAAGAACAAATATCCACTACCGAGGATCGATGATTTGTTCGATCAACTCAGTGGGGCAAAAGTATTCTCCAAGAATGATTTGAGGACTGGATACCACCAGCCCAAAATCAAGAAGGAAGATATACCTAAGACCACATTCACTACTCAATACGGTCTTTATGAATATACAGTTATGTCCTTCCGCCTCACTAATGCTCCTGCCTTCTTCATGCATATGATGAATAAGGTATTCATGGATTTCTTGGATAAGTTTGTGGTGGTCTTCATCGATGACATCCTCATATACTCAAAAGGTGAAGAAGAGCACAAGGGACATATCAGAGCAGTCTTGCAAGGACTCCGTGACCATCAACTATATGCAAAATTCGGCAAGTGTGAATTTTTGGCTCAAGCAAGTTGGATTTTTGGGGCATGTTCTTTCAGCAGAAGGCATATATGTGGTTCCAAGTAAGGTGAAGGACGTGCTTGATTGGACGGCACCCACGACAGTATTCGAGATCCGAAGTTTCCTTGGACTAGACGGATACTACCGCCGCTTCATTGAAGGCTTCTCTAAGATTGCCAAGCCAATGACAGAGCTCCTCAAGAAAGATAAGAAGTTTGAATGGACTGAGGACTATGAGAAAAGCTTCAATGAGTTAAAGACTAGGCAGACAACAGCACCTGTGTTGACCCTGCCAGACATCTACCGTACCTTTGATGTATAGTGTGACGCATCCAGGAAAGGTATTGGATGTGTACTCATGCAAGATGGCAAGGTTGTAGCATAAGCATCTCGACAGATACGACCTCACGAAGGGAACTATCCGACACTTGATTTGGAGTTGGGCGCAGTTGTGCACGCTTTGAAAATTTGGAGACACTACCTCATTGGCAAAAGATGTCAGATATTTACCGACCACAAGAGTCTCAAGTATATATTCACTCAACCGGACTTAAACCTTCGACAGTGAAGATGGCTCGAGTTGGTCAAGGATTATGATCTTGGAATCAATTACCACCCCGGTAAGGCCACTGTTGTTGCCGATGCTCTCATCCGCAAGCCTGCCAGCTTGAGCGCCCTAATAGAGTCCTTGCCTCCCGAACTCCAAGAAGAGATCGCTCAGCTTAATTTGGTCATTGTTGATGCTGGCCTTGCCAATATATTGGAAATCACTCCTACCCTCGAGGATGAGATCCGCATGGCCCAACAAGATGACCCAGTCCTACAAAACCATGTCAAGCATATGCAAGAAGGCCAGACCCAGGATTTCTCTAAGGACAAGCATGGTACTCTAAGGTTTCGAGGACAGATTTGCGTACCTGAGCAGGCAGGCCTAAGAAACAAGATTTTGGCAGAAGCACACGAATCTTTGTATTCAATTCACCCAGGAAGTACCAAAATGTACGAAGACCTTCGACAGATATTTTGGTGGGATGGAATGAAGAAAGACATCGCATACTTTGTCGCTTGTTGTGATGTATGCAACAAAGTGAAGGTGGAACACCAGAAACCCGCCAAACTTCTTCAATCTGTACCCGTTTCATAATGGAAGGGGGACAATGTCTGCATGGATTTCATCACATGCCTACCAAGGACTCACCAAGGCAATGATGCAGTATGTGTCGTGGTGGACAAGCTAACAAAGGTAGCCCACTTCATTCCGATCCGAACCACCTACCGAGCCGATCAACTCGCAAAACTATATGTGTCCAGAATTGTCAGTTTGCATGGAGTGCCAAGAACGATCACTTCATACCGAGGTTCTCTCTTTACTTCAGCATTCTGGTCACGTCTCCATCAAACCTTGGGGACCGCCTTAAAATACAGCACAACCTATCATCCTCAGACAGATGGGCAGACGGAGTGAGTAAATCAAATACTTGAAGATATTCTTCGAGCATGTGCTTTGGCCCAAGGACCCGAGTGGGAAGATTGTCTGCCGTATGTTGAGTTCTCCTACAACAACAGTTTCCAGACCAGTCTGAAGATGTTGTCATATGAAGCCTTGTATGGCCGTAAGTGCCGCACTCTGATAAACTGGTCTCAAACCGAAGATAGCCACATTTTCAGAACTGACTTAATTATGGAGGCTGAAAAGCAAGTCAAGGAGATCTGAGATAGACTGCAATTGGCTAAGTCCCGACAAAAGAGTTATTATGATGCAAAACACCGTCAGATCAGCTTTGAACCTGGAGAGTATGTGTACCTCCGTGTCACACCGATGAAAGGAGTAAAGATATTTCAGACCCAAGGAAAACTGGCACCCAGATATATTGGTCCGTTCCCAGTTATGTCCAGGGTTTGTACAGTTGCTTATCAGTTGGAGCTGCCACCGGAATTGTCAGAAGTGCACAATGTGTTCCATGTCTTTCAGCTGAGAAGGTGTATCTCGCCGCCCGAGAAAAGGACTGATATGGCAGAGATAGAGCTTGCAAAGGATTTAACCTATGAGAAGAGACCATTCAGAATTTTGGATAAAACAGAAAGAGTCACTCGCAGCAAGGTGATAAAGTTTTATAAGGTTCAGTGGGAGCATCACAACGAGGAAGAAGCAACCAGGGAAAGAGTGGAATTTTTAAGGGCAGCCTATCAGAATTGTTTTCCCGAGCAACCGAATCGCGAGGACGAGATTCATCCTAAGTTGGGGAGGTTTGTGACAGCCTGGTTTTTGCCTTCTCTCTTTCTCCGGATTTCTTTGCCTTTGGTTTTGAAGTTGGAGTTTTTGAATCAACTAACTTGGACTTAAACACTTGGGCATGTGCTTGATTTTCACCCAAGTGACCCATCCCTCTCAAAATCATCATTTCCTCTATGATAAATCCCAAAATGGCCCTTGGAATATTTTTCATAAATGAAAATATTCATTTTCCTCTCTGAAAATCATTTCAGCAACATATGCTCCAAAGCAACCCTCATTTTTATTGCCCACATAAATCTGAGAAAATTCCCAAATATTCTCTGAACCTTGGCACACCTCCCTAAGCAAAAAATATTGCATAGGTTTTTTAAATATTTTTGCTACAGAAAATCAATTCTATTCGGGCCTCAAAATGCAGTTTCTACAGCAAGTATATTTTTCCTTGACCCAATGAAGCTGATTTTTCTTGAGCTTCGTTACCCTCCTAAGAAAACCTTAACCCCAGGAGATTAGCCCTAAACTCATTCTAGAACCTCTCCAAAAACAGTGCCAAAGTTTGTGACCAGAAACTTGCTGGTTAGCTCAAGTCCAATCTGGTCGGCCTAGCAGTGTGCCATCTCTTCCCCTATACTAAACACTGCACGGACAACACGAGGGACATGGTTTGGCATCGCCTGGGCATCGTTTTGGCCGAGCTAGCGTGGTGACCGTGTGTGGACACGGGCTCTGGCACACATTCGACGTGCTCTGCGCTGCGCTCAAGCCTCTGTTCCGCGCGTGCTCGTCTCAGCGCTCGCCGCCGACTGCTGCGCCGCGCCACCAGCTTCGTCTCTTCACGCTTGACCTCTCCCTGGCGCTCACCAATGCGGGAGCCGCCGCACCGAGCACGTGCACGATGCGGCCAAAACCACAGTGCGCCCGTGCCACTGTCTTCGTCCGCGCCCGTGTTCCTGTGGTCGTCCACAAGCTTCACAGTGGCCGCGTGATCCCTAAGCCCTCTCCACCCCTCCCTGGCACTCCTCGTCGCCGTGCACCACCTTCCAGAGGGCTCCAGTGGAGCCGAGAACCCCCACCCGTCCATCTATAAATACCGAGCCCCCTGGCCTCTCCGAACTCATCAACCCACTCATCCATCATCGACAAGTAGTAGAGGAGCCACAGCCCGGCTGGGCAGGCCTCTGGCCGCCGTCCACAGCCGAAGCTTGCCGGCGATCCCCTCTAACTGCTGCCCACCCATCCAGCCCCTCTCGAGCTCGTGCAACTTCTCCGGTGACTCCCTGGTGCTTCACTGGTGCCTGCTGACCCTGTTGGAGCCCCTGGAACCACCTCCTTCCACCGTCTTCTTCATCTCCGGCGAGACCCGACCACATCCGCCGCTGGAGAGGAGATTCCAAGCTGCTCCGGCCACCTCTCGTCGAGCCACGGGTACAGGCAGGTGCGCCGTGACCCCCTCTACACCTATATCCCTCTTAGATCGGCCGACGAGCCTCATCGCCAGCGTGAGCTCTGGCGGAGCACCACCACCCCTCTGTTTCTGCATAGTTTACAGTAGTGTTTGAATGCATGGACTAGTATGAGATAGTAGACGTAGTTTTGATCGTCTGGTTATGCTTTTGGATATGATCGGTAGTATTTTCTTTATATGATGAATTGATTTTAATATGGCATACCAAAAAATAATGAGTGTTAAAACCAGTGAAGTAAAATTAGTAAAGCTTAATGATGACTAGTGCAAGTAAGAAAACCTTGATGATGATTGATCTGTTTACTTTTAATGATATGTGATGCAAGTCGAATAGCTGCATGTTCATGGCATGTCGTGACTCGAGTTATTTTCATGTCAAGTTAAACCTGATGTTAATTCAACTTGAACATAATGTTGATCGAGTCATGGTGCCACTGAATTGAGTTTATCCCACTACAACCACATTTTCCTTTATGGGAAGACCTTTATTCGGTCCATTGTCATGCCTCTGGTCGGTACCTCCAACGAGGGAAGGTTATGGGTGTGTGGTACCCTGGCCTGATAAGCAGACATAACCTTGTGTGCCCATTGTTGTTATGGTACCTTGTCCCTGTTTGGGACCATTTAAGTTTTGCCATGACGGTGGTCGTTGATGTCTTTGGTAGACATGAGGCCACCCATGACTTAGCCCAAAAGGGATTTGGTTGGAGTGGCCGGGAGAGTGTCATGGCAATGGGAGGATTCCGTCGGAATGCCGCTGGTTCACCCGAATGGGAGTGCGTGGCCATGGGTTCCGTGATGTGGATACAGTGTGCTAACCTCTACAGAGTATTTATTAAATCTATCGATAGCCGCGTCCTCGGTTACGGACATAGCTTGTGAGTAAGTCACACCATGGATCAACATGATTAAGTAACCTTGCACACTAATTTTATATGCTTGGTACCGGTTAAGTGATGTGGTTTGTGAGAATCATGAAGATGATCGTTGTGGGAACCAAGATGTTGGTTTCCTTTGTGATCCGGGCATGATCATCGTGGTGGTTACGAGGTAACCCATTTGGTAAGAGAGTCTGAGGAACTCGTTGCACAATTTTGATTCCACTACATCAGTAGTATGTTATCGCATTGCATTTAAATTGATTAATTGTCATGATATTGTTTGCCATTATGCTTATGCTTGTTGTGAGCTTGCGAGTACATTCAATGTACTGACCTGGCGTGTCATGCCAGATTTCAGGAGAGTTTTACCGGATCGGAGTGCTTCCCGCGTCTAGATCGTGTCCACACTGGTGTCCCTGTGCTATGGAGTTCCACTTCATCATAGTTCTGATGCCGAATAGTTATCGGGATCGAGGCCCCCTTCATGTTCATTAAATAATGTACATATTGTTCAGCCGCACCGTGTGTGATGCTTGGCCTCACTACTTGATGTAATATCGAACCTATGTTTGTGCTAGCATCAATAAAGCGGTTGTTTTCTGTACCAAGATGTTTTGTGTTGCCAGAAGACTTAATCTCTGGGCTGGCAATGCAAGGTAAACCGGTTGCTCTGAGCTGGGGTGCCACACTATATGAACTCGAACTCGATTTTTTGAATCCACTTTATGTTGATTTCAAATCACGGTACATTTCAAGCTCTAGCTAAATCTTCATAATCTAAACCATGTCTCATATGTATGATGTGTTTATCACATAATGTATGGTGCCCTGCCCCCTACGCCTACAAGTATTTAGATGTGAGTTTCAAACGCCGCACAGATTGTTCAATATATAGAATGGTTTAGATTGTTCGATATTTAGTTGTGAGCTGCAAACGCCACACATTATCAAAAATTCAAATAAAATGTGAGATTGTTCGATGTATAGTATGGTTTAGATTGTTCGATATTTAGCCGTGAGTTGCAAACACCACGCACTATCACATTATGGTATAACATGTCCGAAACCACACCACGCGTATCACCGCTATATTCATGCATGCATATGTTTATAACACTATGATTTCCTATTCAAATATATGAATCCACTTTCATATTGAATTATGATCTTTGTTAGTCTCTTACACCCACACAATCCTCTAACCTTTGTAGCTAGCACTAACTTTCTCTCGTGTATGCACACATCCTCCTCACCCTCCCCCTCCCTCAGCATTCTATCCATCATGCACATTCATTTTTTTCTTTAGGTCGTTCTCCCACGGTCTCCACAACTCCTTTCCGACACACACTGATCGATAAACCTTTCCAGCGATGTCTACCTACAACATACACACGCACCTTCCATCTCCTCCTTTCTGTGTCCATGCCTCGTGTCTCTCATACGGTCCCACACACGTGTAAACTCTCGCCCCTCTTTTCATCGATCTCACAATCGCACACTCCTCCCCCTATCTAGCTAGTAGGCCTCTCGCACCACCTCCTAGCTCCATTCTCTCTGTCTATCCGCCTTGCTGGGCCTTATTTGCCTCTAACAAATGGATGTACACCGACCGATCTCCGGCTATACATATAGCTAGCTAGGTCATTATAACTCATTTTCCCCACGCATCGATCGATCTACCTCATTAGTTATGTCTCTCCCTTCCTCCGACAAACAACAATTGATCTATCGATCTAGTTAGGTCTGCTTACCAAACACATGGTCCCCCTTCATCATCCATGCATGCGTCCCGACACATCTATCATGCACGCGCACACACAGAAACACATCCCCACTCTTATTCATAATATTATAGTTCTACCCTCAGTTTGTCTAGTAGGCCTCTCCCACCATCTTCAAGAAGCAACACCATCACCCATCCAGCACTCTACCCCTCTCCCTCCCTCTCTCTCTCTCTCCCCTCTCTCTCTTCCCTCTCTCTCTCTCTCTGTCCCAACCTATTTCCCGTCCTTCACTTATGTATGGATGTCGACCGATCTCCCTCAACACATAGCTGGGTCTCTCCTTCTCAACAC
>NC_057799.1:44303135-44307407 GCF_018294505.1 Triticum aestivum | reverse complement strand
TCCCTGCCACACACAAACTTGCCATGTGCCCTCTGACGTTCCGGTAGGTCAGTCGCCCTATATCTTTGACTTGCACACACACAATTTCGATGGCTCTCTTCATCGATCTCGTACCCACCCACTTGATCCTCTCTTCGACTCTATCAGTATCTATGACCCCTCCCTCTCTTCTCGTGGATCGCCCCCTCTATATATGATATAGATAGGCCTCTATTTCACACACATTGCATGTGTCAATTTTTTGTTTGAGATATCATCGACACATATTCCCACAAATACATTCATGAAATCACACCCCACACAACAAAAAACACTCACGAATGCACACGCCATCTATCTAGGTTTGTATCTCTCTCACACACACCCACGTAGGTGGGGGACGTGCACGAAGAGAAGAGGTGCATGCAAGGCGCACGTACTCCTGTCTCTTTCCCAACCACACCCGCGCGGGTACACGCTGGAGCTCATTTATGCACGAAAAGGCAGCCCACGTGGTAATTTGACATGTGTACTGGTTGTCCACTTGATGGAGGATCGTGTACCACGTGTGAACAAACAAATTGTGACTTGACACATTATGTTAAAAAGAGGCAAACCATGTGGGGCCTAGCTTAGAAGCAAGGCTCTAAACACTGGAGATGCTCTGTACGTATTACTTTTGATGTGTCCCGTCAACTCGCAGAACATGGAGAAGCTTGCTTAGTATGCCGTCTCCCCCGCCCACGGGCGCGGTGGCTCGCAGGACAAGGTGAAGCTTGCTTACTACGCCTTACACCCGCTCCCACGCCCACGCGCACGGTAGCTCGCAGGACGAGGAGAAAATTTTACTACTCCCTCCGTTTACTCCTCGTCCCTACCTTGGTTAGAGAGATTATCATATTGTTTGAAATATATGTCTTTTAATAGATTTCAATATGAACTACTAGTACATACTCCAAACACGGATGTATATAGATGTATTTTAGAGTGTAGATTCACTCATTTTGCTCTGTATGTAGTCCATATTGAAACTGACGTAATAGTACACACTCTCCCTCGCCCCTCGCCCCTCAACCCTCACTCGACCCTCGCCCACGTGGTGGACGTGCAGCAATTCATTCGGTCTCAGATAGCAAGAACGATATATATTACAGTACCATTATTGCTCGACTTCCCAAAGAGGCGAAGAGCCAAGCACAAGGTTAATATTTTGGAGATGCCAAGCGAGAACGAGTAGTAGTAGTACTAGTAGTGCGTACCAGTGGTACGTACTGTATGAGGAAGAAGGCAACAAGATGTATGTTTTGCGTGTCAGTCTCTTCTTACAGGACGTGCTAGACCTAGTGGACCTCATTGTTGCAATGGGAGTACTCCCTATCATAGATGGCATGATTCAGAGTTGTGGGCAGCGGGCATAATTCGGAGCTGCACTACTGCAGGATGCTGCTAACGCGACACTACAATCAGAGACTGTTGGAGTTATTGGCCATGGGTAGCCTCATCTGCCCCCCACGGCATTTCAAGACATCGGGGCCGACTGCGCCCCTCAGAGTCTAAAAGCTTGGTCGCCGCCTTCTTGTGGCCGGTTGGTCAATCGGCCGACTGCCAGATGGCGGAAGACCCCAGCATGGTAACTGTATGCAACATGTCTCATCAGTCAAGCAACATTGAAGCACCTACTGTGATCATTGCAGCATCAGAATATAAAAACTGCAACAAAGCATAGCTAACCAGATTCCAGTGCATCTAGACAGTACATATAGTTCAGAGACATACTAAATTACTTAAGAGTCTGCCATACTATAGCTAGAACAACCTTCCAACAGTTCACAACCACTTCCACCTTCCAGGTTCACAGTTCACAACCATACTAGCACAAAAGTAAAACATCATCAACTATACTGATGATGAGTACGACTACCAGCTTCACACAGGGTGACTAGATGGGACCCATAGCCTTCAGTAGGGCTGCATGCTCTGCCCTGATCTTCACGTTGTTCCAACTCGTCGCTAAACCGCGTGCATGCGACATAAGGTGCTCATACAGCCCATCCTTGGGAATTGCCTTAGTGGTGCAGTATGGGCACCTGAACTTGCCCCACTTGAAGTACGCCGCCTTCCCCTTCTCCCTGATCTTCTCGGCTTCATACTCAATGAAGGACTCTTTGTTCCAGTCGTACACCTCATCTCCAGAGTTATACTGCACATACAAATGATTTGCATAAATACATACTTCCCATTTAGGGTAATGTAATTAACAAACATCAGATAGTTGCCATTTACTGGAATTTAATGAACAAACAAACATAATAGCCACATACAGTAATTTAATTAAACAAAAAACAGTAAATTACCATTTACATCCATTTTATTGACAAACTACAAATATATCCCATGTAGATGCATTCATATACTGCTTATACTGAACTAAACAATAGAAATTTCAAATTTAGGGAAATTAAATGAAAATACAAGAAAATTTTCAATTTTAGAAGAATTTAATGGACAAACAACAGAATACTTCCATTTATATGCATTCATATATGGTTTCATGAAAATACATCACAAATATCCCATTTACAGCTAATTAATGCACAAACAACGCAACTTTTAGAGGAATTAAATGAAAGTATAACAAAACTTTCCATTTTAGACTAATTTAATGGACAAACAACATAATATTTCCATTTATATGCATTCATATATGGTTTCATGAACAAAGACCACAAATATGCCATTTAGAGCTAATTAATGACCAAACAACACAACTTTATGATATCAATGAATAAACTACATAACAATCCAATTTAGAGGCATTCACATAGGGCTTCATCAACGAACAACATCTCATACAAATTAATAAACAGACAAAAAATCAACTTGGGGTTACCTCATACACGTCGTCGTTGTCATAGTCAGAATCATACGGGTCGCTGAACCCAGTGATGGCCAGCTTCCTCTTCCTGCAATATAAGTAATTCAATTATACTACTAACTACATAACACAGTATGCAAAGGTCAAGCAATCTGCAATGTGCTTCTAATAACCTAAAATGATACTTTGACCTGAAATTAAACTGTATCCAAAGGTCAAGCATTCTACAATTCTACCTTGGTCAAACTAAAATTTTAGCCTGAAATTAAACTGTATCCAAAGGTCAAGCATTCTACAATCCTTCAAACTACAATGCCAGACTGGGCACCAACACTAATCTTGTGAGTGCTCAGGTGCTAGGTGAGAAACTTTTTCATATGACATTCATGCATGGAGTTATGCAACAACAATTTAATATGAGTTGGCCATCTGGCATAGTTGCATGTCTAGCAAACCTACTTATGGCTCACTTTATAACTACAGGAATCCTACAGATCAAAAATAAACCTACCTACAATTTTAGTTTATGGATAATGAAGTGAAGCTCCTAACTATTTTGAAATTGTGCACTAGTTAAACGTACCGTGTTCATTTCAACAATAAATTGATAGACTTCAAATGAAGGAAGTAAGATTTTAACCTCATTTGTACAATATCAACTTTAATAGATACACTGGGTGGCTGCTCAGCCCCTGCCGTGGCCAACTGAGGGAATATGCATAACAAATCTAACAACATATACATCACAGAACAAAATCTGAGCACATGCGGCAATCCAGATTCTAATATGAAAAACCTAACTCTCATTATGATCTCTCTAGCATTCAAGCACGAATCAACTACAGAAAACCCCAACTCTCAAATGGGGTTCCCCATTCAATCAAAAAAAACCTAACAAGAAGAAGGGGGTGCGCATTCAATCACAAATCTACTATAAAAACCCCTATCTACTAAATCTTCTGCTTATCAACTACAACTATGAAAGGAGGGGAACGAGAAGCATTACCACATCCACCACTTGCTTGTCGCTCGCCTCCGCACCTACATCCAGTGCGCCGCCAGACGCCGTCACCACCAGGTCCGGCACGACGGAGTCGGAGCCCACCACCCCTGCTCCACCAGATCCGCCGCCGAGCGACCGATCCAGCGTCTGTGGGTGCAGCATCCCCCGCACCGCCGACGGCAGCCACTTCTTGGACGGCATCTGCCGCGGTGTTCGCGGCCTCGACCACAACTCCGTGCGCAGCGGCGGCGGCGCCACGACCTTGCTCCATTGAAGCCTGAGAGAACCCGCCGGAGAGAGGGAGGCGGTGGGGTTGAGCGAGTATGTGCGGTGGCGGGGCGATGGAGACGAGGGGGAGATCATGATGCAAGGAGGGAGGGAGGGAGGCGATTAGGGGGGAAATGGTGGGGGCGAT